>NC_143484.1:33223622-33266122 GCF_027475165.1 Benincasa hispida | reverse complement strand
TACTCGAGTGATTTAAGATAATAAACATTACTATGCATTAACGGTTGTTATGTATCTACCAATTCTCATCGCAAGTCTCCTATTGCTCAATCTGTTTAGTTAGGAGTAGGAGTAGTGTGTAAATCCATTAAACTTCTTCTTTTTACTTTTATTCATTGCCTCAAACGCATTGCTTCACAAGCATTATAGAGTGATAAGTCCCTATGTTCGACCTCGGATTATCCGAGAAACCTGCATTTTCGTTATACTTGGCAAGAAGGCAAGAAAACTTGTGACAAGAACGCATGGTCATTGCATACTAGATTAACACATTTTCATTCCAACGCATGACCTCCGACGCATGGGCATAAACGCATAGCTTAAACATGTACAACACATGATTGCGTGCAATAACCCCATCATCTTTCCTTTTAACCAACAAAAATACAAAGTACACAAATAATAAACTAGGGCATAACACGCGCCCAGTACAAATCTCCTACTTGCCCTAGTCTAGACATGGCCTATCCCATAGACCAATGACCCTCAAACACTGTAGCCGTGAGGGCTTTTGTAAACGGATCAGCAACGTTGTGCTCCGAAGCTATCTACGTGACAATCACGTCCACTCGATGCATAATCTCTCAGATGAGATGATACTTTCGCTTTATATGCTTGTTGTGCTTGTGACTTCTAGGCTCTCAGGAATTAGCCACAGCACGACTATTATCATAATAAAGTGTGATGGGCTTTGACATGTCTGAAAAAACTTCCAAATCAGTCAAGAATTTTCTGAGCCAAACGGATTCCTTAACAGCTTCACAAGTCACTACATACTCAGCCTCCATGGTAGAGTCAGTGATGCACCCTTGCTTGGTGCTTCGCCATACTACTGCCCTTTCATTAAGAGTGAATACTGATCCTAATGTGGATTTCCTAGAATCCTTATCAATCTGAAAATCAGAGTTCGTGTATCATGTAAGGATCAAATCCTTGGAACCATACACAAGTATGTAGTCTTTCGTTCTCCGAAGATACTTGAGAATGTTTTTAACGGTTGTCTATTGATATAATCCTGGATTAGATTGATATCTACTGATTATCCCCACTGCATAGCAGATGTCAGGTTTAGTACATAACATTGCATACATCAAGCTGCCCACAGCAGATGCATATGGGATATGTCTCATCTCTTCAACCTCTTGAAGTGTCTTAGAACACTATTTCTTAGACAATGTAACTCCGTGCCTAAAAGGTAATAAACTCCTCTTGGAGTTCTGCATCGAATATTGACAAGCATCTTGTCAATATATGATATCTAAGACAAAGCTAGCATTTTGTTCTTTCCATCTCTAAAGATCTGAATACCTAGAACAACTGAGCCTCTTCGAAATCTTTCATTTGGGATTGGGTTGTTAGGCAGTTCTTAACTGTAGTCATTAAACCTACATCATTCCTAATGAGTAGAATATCATCTACATATAACACTAGAAAAACTACCGAATTGTTGATGATCTTCTTGTAGACACAAGTCTCATCAACGTTTTGATCAAAGCCATAAGATTTGATCACAGTATCAATCCTTATGTTCCAAGCTCGAGAAGCTTGCTTCAGTCTATAAATGGACCAATTAAGCTTGCAAACCTTTTGTTCTTGACCTTGGGTTATGAATCCTTCAGGTTGTACCATATAAATGGTCTCCTCAAGATTGTCATTCAGAAAAACAATCTTGACATCCATCTGCCAAATCTCATAGTCATAATATAAAGCAATGGATAGGAGGATCCGGATAAACTTAAGCATGGCAACAGGCGAGAAAGTCTCATCATAGTCAACTCTTTAAACCTGGGTATAACCCTTTGCCATCAGTCTAGCCTTGAAGGTTTGCACCTTCCCATCAGCACCTCATTTTCTCTTGTAGATCTATTTACAACCTATAGGTTAACCTCATCAGGTTGATCTACAAGATCCCATACGGAATTGAAGTACATTGACTCCATTTCGAGATCCATTTCTTTGATCCATTCATCTCTGTCAATATCCTTCATTGCCTTTCTTGGAAGACAATGGATCCTCAACTTCGCCATCAGCTACCATAGCTAGGATTTTAGTTAAACTCATATAATGAATAAGTGAGTCCCTTCCACTACGTTGAGGTTCCCTTAACACTTGAGATAGAATATTGAAGGAAAATAAAACACAAGGATTTCCATGAACAGTGGAAAGGATCGTTCCAAATTCCATTAGAATGGAACACAAAACAATTACAGTCTAAACAGAAACCAACAGGTCATGCACAAATAGAAATTACAGCATGCTAAGCGATGATACAAGGGATAGAGGATGCATACCTTTGAAGAACTATCCTTCAAGAATTCCTCGATCAATATCCAATGCATCCACAGTAACATGAACGCAACAAATAGACTACTGCCAACAGCACAAACAATGAACACAGCCTCCACGAACCCAATCAAGTCCAACTCGATTCACGAATTGAGTGAGGACACCACCATAATGATTACCTTGGTATTCTCGGTGTGAGAATCCAGAAGTTGCAGGCTCTGTATGATCTTGGCGTGAGGAAGAGACTGGAGGTCTACAATCGAGTAGACAATCGAGCAAGTGGGAGATAAGATGATGTCTATCGTATAGACGATTTGCTCGATCGTTTAGTAAACGACAACCTATTGTATAGACTTCGCCACTCGATCGTGTAGGTATGATCAGTTGGGTGACTATCGTATAGTCAACTCTACACGATCGTATAATCTCTCATCAGCTATCGCTTAGTGAAACTCTTTCACTTGATAACTTGTCTCCATGAGAAATTTTAGAATGAGGCAACTACTAAATTTAGGGAAAAAAAAATTCCTTTTATCTCATGGTTACCATAAAATTGTCAATAACCTCCCACTCAATCGGTTATTAGAGAAAAAGAATTTATCATATAATTAATATATTATAAATAAATATGATAACCAACTTACCATATTATATTTATAACCTATAGTTTTGATATTTCATCTCATGAAACATACAAACCATAGTTCTTTTTTTTATTTTATGGTACTTAATGTAAATCATATTTACATTAATTCCTCCACTATATGTATCTCATACATCACACCAATTATATCACATATAATTGAATTTCCTCTTGTTAATTTCAACACTTCAAATCAACCCCAAAATTTGATTCTCAACTTGAATCCATTGAGCTACCAAGGGGACCTTATGGACTTGTAGCTTGAAGCTCCAACAGTACGTGGACAACTAACTAAACTCTTTAGTCACGAGATCCATCATCCGTGAACTATTGGGCACTCTATTAAAGATCGACAGTTGCACTCTTCTCACTACAAATATATTTTTTGTGTCCATATTAACCAATCAACAGTGCGATAACCCTTCACAGATCGCTCGTAAGTACAGCTGGACCAATTTATCGTTTTGCCCCTGTAATTACATCTAACTCCTTAGGTACCACTGATTCCTCTAATGAACAATAAGTCATAGTCCTACTACGACTGGGTCCTCTCTTCTAAAGAGAGGATGTGGCCACTATGTTCATGGCCCAGAATCAGCCCTTAAAGGAGCAATCTATCTACTTACCTTTACTTCGAGGAAGAAGTGAATTTTATCTTGTATAACTGAGTTCCCAACTCCCCAATTAGACAAATCCCCAAAAAGGTAGTTTATTGAGTTGACAATCTGGTCATTCTCATCCATACTAATCAAAGGACCGCCCCCATAGGTAGGAATTCCCAAAACACTTAGGATTAAGGTCATGTCACCTATGGTCATTATAGAGAAATGTTAGTCTCAATTATCAACGACATTATATAAAGAGACGAATCATCTTGTGGTCTGGTTTTATACAAACTCTTTATATAGGACACCCTCGCTCGCATGTCTCCATATGAATGGTCAGGATCAAACCATCTATAGTAGTTTACAACACTTGTAAACCTCTACAAAGTGAGCCGTATCCGTAGTGTCACCAGGATAAGGAATTCCTCCTTTATCCTTATACTACAAACCTTTTAGGTTATTACTTAAGACATGATCACTTGTATATCTCATATACATGCTTAAGTTTACATAACATAACCACAAATCTTTGTTTATTGGATATGAACAAATGCAAATAAAAGAACTCTTATTTTATTAATAATAATGTGTATAATGTTTACAAACTACGAGACTCCAAGAGAATTAAGACACCAATCTCAACAATCTCCCATTTGTTCTAATACCTCGGGAGACTAATGTACAATACATGAAAAACAGTACAATATACAATAAATTAGGGCATACTCTATACCCAGTATCATCTTTCACTTGCCCTAGACAAGATGTTGCATGTTCGTAGACCCAGACTCTCCATATGACCCTCGAACACTTTAGCTGTGAGGGCCTTTGTAAACGAATTAGCAACATTATGCTCCGACGCGTTCTTCATGACTATCACATCACCGCGATGCATGATAGCTGGTAGAAATGCAAGCTATTGTAGCCTTTTACTTAGAATTATGAGGGCTAACAAGCAGAATATGCATTGATAATAATAAGAATTTATGTGAAAAATGAGCTTGCGACGATCAGGACTAAAAATTCTTGCTAACCTTATATCATGTGTTATACGGTGTCAAAATATCTATTTTTGTAGCTATCGCAGGAATCAATCACATGCGCTAAAGCCAGACCATCGCAAAGTTGATCGCATGTGTTGATGCCAAACCATCGCAAATTTGATCGCATGTTAGACCATCACAAGATTGATCGCATGCGTTCATCGCATGGATGTTGCGGCTACAGGGTAATAACCATGATAAAAAGGTGATCGCAAGGTGGGTGGAATGCGTCTCGGAAAAATAAGCATGAACGCATACCTTGAGAGTATCAAAAGGATAAGATAATGTTGACATTTCACCTACCGCGCCGAAAGTGGCAATGATTTAAAGCGGGACCACCAATGCTGTCGGTGCTTGATCTCTATAAATAAAGCTTCAGAGCCCAAATTCAAGGCATCCGAGCTTCTGTCCTAAGGCAGATCCTTGTGATCACAGATGAAAGCATGAGCAAGATTTTCTTTGAGGATTCTTCACCTTCACAGCCCATTCTGAGTGACGATCGGAGTTTCACCGGAGATAGAGCTCGAGAGAGACTACTCCACCACTCTTCCATGACACCATCGGCAGCCTTGTCGGATATCTGATGGAAACAAGAGATTACCTATATCTAGCCCTCCATCTTCTTTCTTATGTTTGTATTGTATTACATTTTGGCTTAAGACATTGATACATTTTTTAATCAATGCATTTCTTTAGTTCCTTCAACATCGTCTTCATCATCATCTTATTCTTTATCATCTTTACTTCCATTGCAGAGAGTTAAGTGTAGATTGCAAGAGTTATCGCATATTAAATCATGCGACATAGAGATATGACGCATGTAGCAACCCAGCGAGAGGTGTACGTTGTGTAAGTATAACGAGCCTCTTTGCTTAGTGCGAGGCTATCACAATGCTTGTCTATGAGCTAAGTAGCTATAACCACTGCCCGAGAGGGTAAGGAGTGGAACTCACTAAACAAAGTAAGCAATGTTCCTAGAGATAGGAATAACCTTATGCTCAACGCAACCATGCGTTATAGAGATATAAGCATGAGACTGACCACCGAAAGGTGTGCGATGCGTTCGTGTGGCGAGCTGGGATTACCCTTGCGACCAAACTTAATGCCATGGTGAACTTATCCCCTCCACAATTCTATTTCATCATGCATATTATTACGCGTTAACAAGTTGTCGCATCTCTACCAATTCTCATAGATAAACTTCCATTGCTCAATCTGTTTAGTTAGGAGTAGAAGTAGCGCATAATTCCTCCAATTTCTGTCTTTTACTTTTGTTCTTCACCTCAAATGCATTACTTCACAAATATTATTGAGTTACAAGTTCCTGTGTTCGACCTTGGATCACCCCGAGAAACTTGTGTTCTCATTATACTTGGCGAGAAAGCGAGAAAACTTTTGACAGGAACGCATGGTCATCGCATGCACGCTTGAATGCATATTTTATATTTCTAAGTCTAACATATGACCATCGACGCATGGAGATAAATGCATAGCATAAGAACATGCATTATATATTTTTCCCGAATCAATGTACAATCTCCCTGATAAAATGACATTTCTGTTCGATATGCTTTCCTTTACGATAACTCAGAGGTTCCTTAGAATTTGCTACAGCCCCGCTGTTATCACGATAGAGAGTGATTGACAAAGACATATTTGGAACAACTTTCAAATCTGTAAGGAATTTCCTTAGCCAAACAACCTCTTTAGTAGCTTTACAAGCGGCTACGTATTTGGCTTCTATAGTGGAGTCTGCGATGCATTTTTGTTTGATGCTTCACCAAACTACAATCCCTCCATTCAGAGTAAACATTGACCCTATTGTCTATTTCCAAGAATTTTTATCAAGTTAAAAGTCAGAGTCTGTGTATCCTGTAAGGATCAGATCCTCATCTCCATACATGAGCATATAGTCTCTCGTTCTCTGAAGATACTTGAGAATCGTTTTGACCATCGTCCAGTGATCTAATCCTAGATTGAACTGATAACGACCGAATCCCTACTGCATAGCAAATATCACGTCTAGTACATAACATTGCATACATTAAGCTTCCAACAACCGAAGCATAGGGAATCCGTCTCATCTCCTCAACCTCTTGAGGTGTTTTAGGACATTGATCCTAAGACAAAAAAAAATTCCATGCCTGAAGGGTAATAAACCCTTCTTGGAATTCTGCATCCTGTACCTGATCAACATTTGATCAATGTAAGATGCCTGAGACAAGGCTAACCTCTTGTTCTTACGATTCCGAATAATCTGGATCCCTAAAACATACTCTGTCTCTTCCAAATCTTTCATTTGGAATTGGGTGGCTATCCACTTTTTAATGTCAGCTAGAAAACCTGCATCATTCTCAATGAGTAGGATATCATCCACATATAGTACCAGGAAAGCTACCGAGTTGTTGATGATTTTCTTGTAAAGACAAGGCTCATCAAGTTCTAATCAAAAGCCAAACGATTTGATCACACTATCAAATTTAATGTCCCACGATCGAGATGCTTGTTTTAGCCCAATGGACCTATTAAGCTTGCAAATTCTTTGCTCTTGATCTAGAACTATGAACCCCTTTGGTTGAGGCATGTAGATGGTCTCCTCAAGATTACCATTCAGAAAGGCAATCTTGACATCTATTTTCCATATCTCATAATCATAAAATGTTGCTATGGACAGGAGTATCCTGATAGACTTCAACATGACAACAGGTGAGAAAGTTTCCTTATAGTTCACTACCTCGACCTGGGTATAACCCTTTGCCATGAGTCTAGCCTTAAAGGTCTGCACCTTTCCATCTACACCTCGTTTTCACTTGTAGAACCACTTACACCCTATAGGTTTTACCCTATCAAGCTGATCCCTAAGTTCCCAGGCATTATTGAAGTACATAGACTCTATTTCCTGGTTCATGGCTTTAATCAACTCATCTTTGTAAACATCCTCCATTGCTTGCTTATAAGACAATGGATCCTTGACTCCATCATCAGACATGATGTTTTGGGCTTCAGTCAAACCCATGTAGTGATCCGGTGGGTTCATAACCCTCCCACTACATCGAGGCAGTCTCAACTCTTGAGATGGTTGACTAGATGAACCGACATCAATAACTCTAGTTGATCTATCAATCTGTTCAACAACTCTTGTTGAACCCTCAGTATTCTCACTAGAAATATCACGTAAAACAAGCTTACATCGTGGTTTATGATCCTGGATGTGGTCTTCTTCCAAAAAGATAGCATTTGTCGACATAAACACTTTGTTCTCACTCGGATCATAGAAGTATCCACCCCTCGTTTTCCTAGGGTACCATACAAAGAGGAAAACTTTCGAACGCGGTTCCAATTTCTTTGGGTTAGTCACAAGCACGTGGACCACACATCCCCAAATCTTGAAGTGGCAAAAACTACCTTTACGGCCTCTCCACAGCTCAAAAGTGTTTCAAAAAAACTTTTTAAGGGAACATTGATCAAAATGTAACATGCAGTCTCCACTGTAAATCCCCAAAACGAGTTTGGAAGATGAGCATAACTCATCATAGACCGAACCATGTCCAACAAGGTTCTATTTCTCATTTTTGATACACCATTCTACTGAGGTGTACCTCGGGCTGAGAGTTGGGACGTGATTCGATGTTCTATCATATAGTTCTGGAATTCGAGGTCCATATACTCTCCATGACGATCAGCTCGTATTGTTTTTATCTTCTTACCTAACAAGTTTTCAACTTCAGCCTTATACTCCTTGAACTTGTCAAGAGTTTCAGACTTATGTTGCATTAGGTATAGATACACGTATCTTGAATAACCATCTATGAATGAGATGAAATATTCATACCCACCTCGAGTTCGAACACTCAACAGACCATAGAGGTCTGAATGTATAAGTTTCAAGGTTTCCATGTCTCTATAACCTTTTCCAGTAGAAGGTCGTTTGGTCATCTTGCCTTCAAAGCATGATTCACATACTAGTAAGGAGTTTTCTTCTAAACTCTTTAGAAGTCCACATTTCACCAACTTCTCAATCCTATTGAAGTTGATGTGACCTAACCTTAGATGCAAAAGATGGGTGTTTTCCTTAGGAGAAACCTTTGGTCTTTTTACAGTTGTCACTGTACTGAACATTTCACTATTAAGTAAGGCTTTTATGACTAACGACCGTAGTATATATAAGTTATTTTCCACTGAACCAAAACCAATCTCCATACTATTCTTGAAAATAAACACTTTACTCTCAGAAAAGAAGACAATATAACCTTGTTCAATGAGATAAGAAACCGAGATTAAGTTCCTTTTCATATGAGGAACTACAAAAACATTATCCAGTAATAGATAACATTTCTTGTCCAAAAATAACTTCAGCCTGCCTAATGCAACAACTGAAACAACTTCACCAGTAATAATTTGAAGAGTTAACTCTCTTTCTTGCAATGTTTGCTAGGAACTAAATCCTTGGTAGGAAGAATTAACATGGTTAGTAGCACCTGAATCAAGTATCCAGGTAGAATAATCATTCTCTACCAAATATGTCTCCAAGACAAATAAATCACATTTACTGTCTGTCTTTTGGAGAGTAGTGAGATCAGTATCAGAACCTAAATAAGCTCCAAGTTCCATTTTAGAGAACAATTCTCGTCGATGAACTTCATCAAAGTCAGTAACACTTGCTTTCTCTAATTGGAGGTTATCTTGGGAACTGATACTACTAGTTTCTTTTTCATGCATCCCTTTTTGCTCAAAAAGTAAGAACTGACGTTCAAACAATTCTTGCAACGAGTCCATGATCTCATGTGCAATGACCATGTTGTCAACCCTTTTGGCTAATGCATCTGGTATACTAACTAAAATGTGAAGTTGGGCCAATGAGTTAACCTTCATCTACACCTCATATGCATTACGAACACTTCACGGTAAAACAAGGATCAGGACTTGAGGATACTTCTCAACCATGACAAACTCGAGGTTCTTTACCACAAAATATGTTTTAACAGACTCTTGCCAATGTATGTAATTGGTCAAATTAAAAGTGGTAACTAACAGAAAATCATTCATGTTGCTAAAAAGCAAACATATTGATCTACATTAGATTTTAGTAAATACTCGTTGAAAAAAACATCATCGAATACGGTTTAACAACACTAAAATGAATACCGTATGACATCTAATTTCACAATAACGCTTCAAAGGTTTAGGACAAAAGCTGTCGAGAGGTAGTCAATTTATCCCTCCTCTGAATTGAGACATTCTCAATCAATCATTAATGCTAGAACAAGTCTTGCTCCTATAACGACTAGCCCTCATTGATTTGGTCAAGAAATCATTAACTTGCTTAACAATTTTCCAAGTGTGACCCTTCATTTTAGGCCCTAGAGTTCACCCCCAAACAGCCAATCTAAAGGAAAAAAATTCGATTGGGGAAAAAACTAGAGTGATCCTATCAATTTCTGGAGTTCACCTTGATATTGACCAATCGCACAAAAGCCATCCAAAGAGGACGCTCCCAGGGCACCACGAGGCAGTGCAAGAAGATCTCATGGTGCAAACCAATGAAAGAGACCACAGGACATGTTGACACACATCCTTTACCCACTTACTATAAACACTCTCTCTATCCACCATGATTGTCACACCCCGCCCCCAGACCACCCTCTTAGCCTAGAGAAGGGCGTGACTGCAGCAGTTATCAACCCTTTGGCTGACACTTACTGCCTAATAACTCTTGCAGAATAACTCTGATACCAAAATATAACTTATATATAGCGGAATTTCTTTAGGCCAAAATTTATTAATTTAGAAGTATAACATATTTAGAGTTGTTACAATACTAGATTCACAAGTCCCAAAACTCACAAACCCTAGCAACCCAACCAAGGAGAATTCCCCATGAGAAAGGCCTACCCTATATGAACAACAGTAACATGTGTACTATATTAACAGTAACCACCTAACAGATGGGTTACAAATCTCGTTATCTTTTAATGGCAGAGCAGATGCAGAGCTATCTTTAGAGGATTTTACCACTACCTGTGGGTGGGGGGTGGGGAACATTTGAAAAATGGGGTGAGCTTGCGCCCAATGAGTGACTTAAGAAAGATAATTGATTCTCATGCAAAATCTCAATAAAGAGTTTAATTGAAATATAAGCTTTTACTCAATCCCAACACCAACTGCTAGTCAAGAGAGAACCCTTTTGCTCAATCTCTGACTCTACCTACGTGCATGTGGCCATACTAAGTATTGTCATACCTAAGGTGTTACTGTTCAGATACCTTCTCAAACGTCCTTCAGTATATGGTTAGTTTGGTACCTTCTCAGATGTCCTTCAGTACCAATAGATACCTTCTCAAATGTCCTTCAGTATCTAGTTGGGCAGATACCTTCTCAAAATGTCCTTTGATATCGTGTTTTAAGTAAAACTAGTCATAAATGACTTTCTCTCTTTAAAGCATGTAAAGTATAACACATACAAAGCATGGCTTTAAAGGTACTAACGCATGTTGAGTATATTTAACACATATAAATCGCTTTTCAACAATTTCTCACACATGCATGCGTTTAAAACATAACTCATGGTTTGCTTGGAAATCACTTTGTAAAACTAGCTGGCATGAGAATAATCTTCTTTAAAACATGCTTTCTATAACACTTGTAATCAAACATTTTAAGCAATTGTTTTAGTCTAGTAGCTTAGGAGCTTTTCACTCTAGTAGCTCCCTTTTCTACCTCGGGCTCCCTTTCCACCCCTAGAATTCAGATTCAAATTTCAGCTCAAATTACACATAGTTCTAAACCTTATTTTGAGATACTTCCTTCTATGAACATGTTCTAAAATGTCTCAGAAAGCTTACCCTAAAATTTGAGATACAAATCTTCGTGGTTTGGTCGGAATCACAGAATCTTCAAGACTGGCCCAAACTGATCCGACAGCCTGACCCTTCTGTCTTCTTCTCAGTTTCCAGCCCAATTCCTTCGAGATTTTCTTCAAACAGCCCTACCCTAAAAAGTAGACTTTTATAGCTTTCAGGTGGCTTTTGAATCACTCCAAACGCACAAGTAAATTGGGAGAACTCCTCGTCTTAAGTTGATGCGTCCTCTTCAGACCTCACTGTCCAATGTGTCCTTTATGACTAACGCATGGATTTGGCTCCAACGCAAGGTTTGCTCCACTCTCGAACTCTTTTTACGTTATTTTTTAATTGTGATCTAAAAATGAAGTCTCATGGCTCTATTTATAGGTGTCCAAACCTTCTCCAGAGTTGACACCACCTACTTGGCTGCATGGCCAAGTGTCTCCTTCTCACCTAATCAACGTGATCATCACAAGCTAAGTGTCTTATTCTCATGTTGCCAGTGCATGAGCCTCCAATCTGATGCCACCTCCTCAAATTCTTAAGGCTTAATGCTTTCCTCCCAAGAAGATACATGGTTTTGATGATGTTATCCTGATTATTTCATCCTTGTATGCGTCCAACTTTTGGTTGCTCAACGCCTAATCCATAAGCAATGCATAGCCTCTACTTAACGCATAGCAAGCCAATTCACTATCATTTACAATCCAACTTAGCCATTGCAAGGAGATAACCATCACCAACACATAGGGTGACCGTCCATCCTTGATGCATGGCTCACTCGCATGGCTTGCTTAGCATAGGCGCATGGTGCTGGCCACCAATGCATAGGCGCGCTGCATGGGCCGGTCACTCAACGCATAGGCGTGCTTGGCCGTATGGCCTCCGTGCGGTGCCTTGATGCTTGGTCGGGTGCTTAGGCACATGGGCATGCTACTTCGACGCATGGGCGTGCTTGGCCACAGGGGCTGCGCGTGGCGCCTTGATGCTTGGCCGGGTGCTTAAGCGCATGGGCATGTTGCTTAGACGCATAAGCGTGTTGCGCTTGCTGGCCATCGCTCGCTCGCTCGACTGCATGATAGGACACTTTGACGCACAGTGTTGCCGCTTGGCAGTGCGCTTAACGCACGGGCGTGGCCGCTCGGCAGTACGCTCAACGCACGGGCGTATCCGCTCGACAATACGCTCAACGCACAGACGTGTCCGCTCGACGCATTAACAGGGCGTCCGACCGAGGCTGCTCGATGCATGGCATGGGTGCTGGCCGAGGCTGCTCGACGCATGGCCTGGGCACTAGCCGAGGCTGCTCGACACATGGCCTAGGCTCTGACCGAGGCTGCTCGACGCATGGTTATCTTTCCATGCATGCATCGCCTACCCGTGTGCCTTCGAACGCATCATCTCCATTTTTCTTCCTTCAGCCGCATGCCATCCCCAACCACTCTTCCAATGCATCAACCTACCAATTTCTATACTTAGTCAAATTTTTCCAAATTTT
Source organism: Benincasa hispida (assembly GCF_027475165.1). Classification (NCBI taxonomy): domain Eukaryota; kingdom Viridiplantae; phylum Streptophyta; class Magnoliopsida; order Cucurbitales; family Cucurbitaceae; genus Benincasa; species Benincasa hispida. The sequence continues at coordinate 33,253,166 of NC_143484.1, read as the reverse complement.
CCCCAAAAGTCAACCTTGCAAATTTCCTCTTTTCTTCTAATTTTCCACTCTTTTCTCTACCATTCACACTAGTTTCTACATCAACCTACTCATCACACTAATCTCAATAGGGAATATACTCAAGTAGAGAAATTAGGATTCGGGGTTCACAATGATACTGACTCATGCAAACACCATCCAAAAGGGGATGCTCCCAGGGCACCACGAGGCCAAGCACGAATCTCATAACATGAACATTCAGGGAGAAACGTGAGTGGAATCATTGACATATCATATATATCTCTTCCTCTGACTGAGTATTTTATAACCTAGGGTTTAATTTACTTAGAAAAAACACGGCTAATAAATTTAACTAAGTGAATTTTTAGGTTTGCCCAAAAGCAACGCTTGCTTTGGAAAGTTGAACAACTTTTGATCATCATTCATTAAACTCTTTAACGAAGTCTTTGATCAACTGTCACATGCTTGCAGAAAATCTATCTAATTCACCTTTCCAGGTAGGTTCCCATGTAGGGGTGTTTCATTTCCTTCAGCTTAAATACCCTAGCCTAGACAGATCCCGCTTGAGACAAAAGGTCCCTTATAGATAGATTTAATACAAATTTAATCTTTTATGCCAATCAATTAAATCCTATTAAACCGATTAAAAAATATTAAACTTAGGTATCTAATTTCATTAGAACCTTGAACTTAGGTCTATCTCAATCCAATTTTAAAATCCTATTAAAACATGAGTTTGCCTACGTTTGCATGCAACTCTTTTTTATTGATTTTAATTCTAATTTCCATTATAACGCTTATAACAGGAAACAACCAAAACCATTGACAATGTGAAGCTACACATATAAGGCATTCATAACTCTTGTAAATAAGCCTAAGTGTCATGCTCCATGCATCGTTCATTCATTGCTACTTTTATATAACACTTATATAACAAAGCAACGAACAAAGCATACATGTTTCCATTCACCCTTATACTATAGCTCTTATAATATAAAGATGATGCATGAATATGCTTAATGCATGCATAAATATAACTCTTATATTTTATGATCCATGCGCTTGCTTTCTTGTAATTTCATCATGCCAATTAACCATATTATAACACTTAGATATATGACTCATGAATAAAATGCATAACCTAAGGTGGGTTTTAAATCTATATGCCATACACTATGGCATATAAACAACATACATCTCATGTACATTAAGTAAAAGTTGATGAATCGGGAAAATTAGCCTCAAATCTTATAAAAAAAAAAAAAAAAAAACAAAGCTAACTATTACAAAACACAATGAGTCTCCCATTCAAACAGGCGAACCAGGTCTTGAACTGTCCGGGCGAAGAAACGCGTCTCCTTGATCGTGTACCAAAACCTTGTGATCGTCTACATGATAGAGTAAACTCTTTACACAATCGTTTGAGCATAAATGATCGTTTAACAACGATCGTGTACCTTTGACTATGCGATAAAGCATGAGGTCACACGATCGTGTAGCACGCATCATGCTATGCAAGCCTTAAGTGATCAACTAAATGACAACGATATGGTGAAGCATAATCGTCTAAACGATCGCTGAACAAGCGTCAGGGTATCATATATCGAGTGATCATGTAGTCAGTGGCTATGTGATGAGGCATGTCGAGCTACACGATTGTTTAGTGCATGCGCCTTTTATTAAACGATGAGTGTCAAAACTCTGCACGATCGTTTACCTCCAGCGTCTACGCGATCGAGCAACCAATGCTACGCGATAGAGTAAACCCTTTACCGCATCGTTTAGTATTAGCTAAACGATCGTTTAGTAAATACTACACAATCGGGCAGAACTTTTCTACATGATTGTTTAGCCAAATCTCAACGATCGTTTACCTTCGGCTACATGATACGACCAACTTTGGTCTTCTTCCTCGATGAGAACTGCATCTTCGTGCTTCGAAACTTCATCACGAACAACTTAACAAACTTCAAACGCTTTGAATACAGACTCGATTGCTTGTTAGTTATGCCCAAAAATGCAGGGGCCCTTACAAATTAACACTTTGTAATCTTAAAGAAAGCTTTAACCAGAGGAAACCATCCCGTAAACATTCATGAACACATCCATAAATGCATTTAACTCTTAAATGCAATGCAGAACACTTAAAACCCACCACGACTGTAAAACAAGTTTAAAACAACAATGGGATTTGGAATATCAGAATAACCTAGCTTTGATACCAATTGAAAGAAATCAAACATGAGAATTTCCATGAGCAGCAAAAGGGATCGTTCCAAATTCCATTCGAATTGATCATAAAACAATTACAATCTAAACGAAAACTAACAGGTCATGCACAACATGCTAAACAATTTTTCTTTTATCTCATAGTTACCAAACAACTTCCAATAACCTCCCATTCAATTGGTTATTAGAGAAAAAGAATTAATTCCTATTCAATTGGTTATTAGAGAAAAAGAATTAATTATCATATAATTAATATATTATAAATAAATATGATAACCAACTTACCGTATTATATTTATAACCTATAGTTTTGATATTTCATCTCATGAAACATACAAACCATAGTTCTTTATTTTATTTTATTTTATGGCACTTAATGTAAATCATGTTTACAGTAATTCCTCCACTTGATGTATCTCATACATCACACCAATTATATCACATATAATTGAATTTTCTCTTGTTAATTTGAACGTTTCAAATCAACCCCAAAATCTGATCCTCAACTTGAATCCATTGAGCTACAAAGGAGACCTTATGGACTTATAGCTTGAAGCTCACGGTACATGAATAGCTGACTAAACTCTTTAGTCATAGGATCCACAATCCGTTAAACTCCATTAAAGACCGACAGCTACACTCTTCTCACTACAGATATATTTCTGTGTCCATATTGACCAATCAACAGTGCAATAACTCTTTATAGATCGCTTGTAAGTATAGTTGGGCCAATTTACCGTTTTTCCCTTATAGTTACATTTAACTCCTTAAGTACCACTGATTGCTCTAATGAACAATAAGTCATAGTCCTACTATGACCGGGTTCTCTCTTCCAAAGAAAGGATGTGGCCACTATGTTCTAGACTCGGAATCAGCCCTTAAAGGAGAAATCCATCTACTTACCCCTGTTTCGGGGAAGGAGTGAATTTCATCTTATGTAACTGAGTTCCCAGCTCCCCAATTAGACGTATCCCCAAAAAGGTAGGCTTGTTGAGTTGGCAATCTGGCCACTCTCACCCATACTAATCAAAGGACCGCCCTCATAGGCAGGAGTTCCCAAAACACTCAGGATTAAAGTCATGTCACCTATGGTCATTATGGAGAAATGTTAGTCTCAATTATCAACGACATTATATAAAGAGACGAATCATCTCGTGTTCCGATCTTATACAATTCTATGTAAGCATAACCTCTTATACAATTCCTTGTCACTGTAACTAATAGTCACCATTGTTCGTTCTAGAATTTGTTAACATCCTTAACAATTCTGTGTAAGCGTAACCCCTTATTTTAGGTTTTAGAATGTCGCCCCAATGAGCCAACCGTAGGGAAAAACCAATTGGGACACGAAACTAAAGCAACTCTATCCATTTTTGGAGATCAAATAAAACGTCATGCAATACAACCATTCTTTAGGGAGACACCTACGATGCCACGTGGCGATGCATGAAACTTTATTTACCCTAATGAGAATGACCGAGGGATTTGTTGTCACACATCCCGCTCCCATGGTGTCTTGAGGCCGAGAGTAGATCTCAGATGTGAACGTTTAGGGAGAAATGTGAAGAGGTTAAAATGAAGTATCATATACCCCATTTTCCTCCACTGAGTGTTCTACCTAGGGTTAATTAACTTAAGAAAATCCGGCTACTGATTTTATCTAAGTGTTTGTTTAATTTGCTAAAACACAACTATTGTCTTTAATGATTAAACAATTTTGATTGAAGTCTCATTAAACTCTTTAATAGACTTTGATCAAAGTTGCTTGCATGTAACAATCTATCTAATTCACCTTTCCAGGTAGGTTCTCAGGTAGGGGTGCGATGTTTCCATCGACTTAAGTACCCCAGCCTAGCCAGAACCCGCCTTAGCCAAAAGGTCCCTTATAGATACATTTTTTACATATTTAATCTTTTATTAAGAATCAATTTAATCCTATTAAACCAATTAAAAGATTAAACTTATATTTCTAATCTCATTAAAAATGTGATCTTAGATCTATCTCAATCATATTTTAGAACAATTTTAAACAAGATTATAGTCTAAGGTTTGCATGAAACTCTTAATTATTGATTTTTAATTCTAATTTCATTTAGTTATAACAATTATAAATATATGAAACAATTAAAAACAATCATTGCATGCTAGGCATACTTTAGTTAATTATAACATTTATAAATTAAGCTAAGGTAATGTCATGCTTCATACAATTTTCATTCATTACTAATATATAACAATTATTTAACAAAGTCATGAATCATGCTATAGCATACTTTCCATACATTCATTCAAACATATATTATAATAATTATAATATAAATGATGCATGGATATGCTATAATGCATGCATACATATACTATAACATTTATACTATATGATGCATGAGCGTGCTTCATGTAATTTAAATCATGCATATTCATATATCATAACATTTATAATATAAAATGACGCAAGAATATAAAGGCATAACCTTTGGTGGGTTTTAGAACTATATGACATACATTATGACATATAATATTAAACATACATCGCATGTATATTTACGTTAATAGTTGATGGACCAGGATAGGACCTCTAAAAAAAAACATAAAAGGCTAACTATAAAAAAAAAAAAAAAAAAAAAAATTTGAGTCAACCGGTTTGAAACAAGTGAACAGACCCTTGAACCACTCGAATTGAACCGCCCTTCAATGAACCACCTTGCAGTGAATGTGTAGCAAGCAACCATGCGATCAAGGCAAGGCTCAACTTCCAAGCCAATGTAATTACTTGGCCGCATGCCTCCTTTAGACAGTTCATTGCCCAACCTTGGCCAACACATAGCTCACCTTGAGGCTATCGCATCTTTCCTATGGTCACATGCCTAAGACCATTGCAAACTTCATCGCGTAGCTTCAACGCACCACGTAGGAGAGTACATGATAGTGTAGTAGGCAACTATGCGATAAGCAACAGAGAGTGCACGATTGTGTAGTAGGCAACTATCCGATAATGTAGGAACGATTGCTCTATCGCATACCAAGCAACTATGTGATCTTGTAGAAAATTCTACACGATCATGTAGCAAACTCTACTCGATGTACCATTAGCTATACGATCGTTTAGCAAATGCTACACGATCGCGTAACAAAAGCTACATGATTGCATAGCAAGAGCTATATGATCGAATAGCTGTAGCTACACGATTTCGAATTTCTGCTCCAACTTCTCCATCGAAACTGTGCACTGAAACCCTTCTTTGAAGCTTCTTGGGAACAGCACGAGCGACTCAAACTTACAAATTACAGACTCAGTTGCAAGATTATTGCCCAAAAACGCAGGGGCCTTTACAAACCAAATTTGTAAATAAAAAAAAGCCCTAAACATAGCATTATATCATGAAACATCCATAAACAAAATACATCTATAACCATTCATCGTATGAAACAAAATATAGATTATAAAACCTACGTTATTGTAAATAATTCAATAAAACGAATGGAAACCTACAACATGGGTCTGATACCAATTGAAGGAACTCTAATGGGAGAGAACCTTGAGTGGAAGCGGATCGACCAAATTCCATTTTCATTTAATACAAGGTGTACAATAAACAAATAAACAAGATATGCATTTAATTCTAAATTACAGCATGCTAAAGAAAAGGTTTCAAGAAACCACACCTTTGAAGACCTTTCTTCACTTTTCCCTCAAACAGATCACAAACAACTTGAAGACTTTTTTTAAAAGGTTATAAAAATCATTCATGTACATAAGCAACCTTGAGTTATTGCATAAATAGACATGTATTATAGTCCCAAAATGGTACAAGATACTATTATCTGCATCATGTTGGCTACTCCAATGCTGAAGGATATTTGGCTTCGTATAGAGAGAAACACTACCATCTCTCAGGCTAGCGTGGTGCGAGCAATGCTTCAACAACACCGAGAGAATTTTTCAACATGAAGCATTCATAAGCAAGAAATGTTATTGAGGGGGCATTCGGAATATTGAACGAATGATGGGCAATTCTTAGGGGAAAATCCTTCTACCCGGTATAGGTCCAATGTCAAATGATAACTACGTGTTGCCTGATTCACAACTTAATCACAAAGAAGATGGGGATAGGTGCTTTACTTGATGAGTCGTTGGACGAGAATTCTGCATCTGCTGTCATGGAGGGGGAGAATATTGAATTTATTGAGACATCATATGAATGAACCAATTTAGAGATGATTTGGCTATCGAAATATTTTCCCAGTGGCAACGATCATGATTGTGTTTCTGAAAAAAAAACATATTCGAACATCTTATCTACTTGTTGAACAATATTTTTGTAATTCATTTATGTTGTGAATATTTGTAATCCGACTATGTGACTTCATGTTTTTTTCTTAAATACAACACGAAGCTATTTAATTTTGAATAATGTCTTTATGACATATACATGCATAATTGAGAATGGCAAGTGATGGAAAAAGATTGAAACACACATGGATGAAAGCCAAGGATGCTAGGTTGGTGAAAGCCCTAATTTCTTTGGTGGAGTCAGGTTGGAAGTCCAACAAGGGGATCTTTCGGTCGGAATATCTACAACACTCGGAGCGAATGATGGAAGAGAAGTTGCCCGAATGTGGCCTAAACCAAAATACCATCGAATGCAAGATTAGAAGTTTGAAGAAACAATATTCAACAGTAACGGAGATGTTAAATCAATCAAGGTTCGGATGGAAAGAGGAGTTTAAGTGCATTCAGGTGGAAGGTTGATCTTCGACATCTAGGTTCAGGTAAGTTTTCTTTAAAAAAAATTAACAATGTACACCACACCTATTTTCATATAATTTCTAATATTGTTTCTATATACCAATGTAAAGTCACCCTAACGCGAAGGGACTGTGGAACAAGCCTTTCCCCTATTACGATGAACTATCAAATTTATTTGGGAAGGACAGGGCAACCGAGCAGTCCTACGAGCCCCCAATGGTGATGCCGTCAATTTATTCCGATAAATGGAGGACGAGATTCAGCTAGGATCACAGGAATACCCTACCTCAGATAATGAACTAACCTAACTGCCTGAGGATGCAATGGAAGAAGATCAAGTAGATATGTCTACAAGGAGAGTAGATGTACCAGATATCTCCACGGGCAGAGCAAGAGTATCAATGGAGCCATCCAAAGGGAGTAAGAGGAAACGATAGATATTCCAGAATAAAATGATCGACATCATGCGGTTAACCACCGATATGCAGTCAATGCATATGGATAGACTCGTTGCATGGCAAACCGAGAAATATAAGCTAGAATTTGGACGTCGAAAAGAGGTAGTTCATGCCCTATTTGGTATTGAAAGACTGACTGAGGATGATAAATGTGACCTAATTGATATAATTGGCACGAACATAAAAAAGACGGACATCTTCCTCGCTTTACCGAAAGAGAGATAGTTATTGTACTGCATATGCCTAATTGCTCAGACGCACTAGACTAACCACCTAATATTTCAGCCCAAAATCATATATTTTGTCAACTTGTTTTTTGGAATGGCCACATGTTTGGTCATTTCATATAATTTTTGTGATGTTCAGAAGAATGTAATTGTACTATACTATCACATTTTCACAATCATTATGAAATGAAAGGTAATTATTCTATGCACAATTTTTTTCGACATATATAATCCATAAATATAAACTGCTAAGTTATCCAGTTGTTCAACGTTTATGTGTACAACATGTTAATTTTTTTTATAATAATGTTAAGTTAACAAGATTCAATATACATACATACAATATACCAATTCATAAGTAATTGAGTAGCAATATGACATGTATTTTGGTGGTATATTTTACAGATTGAAGAGAATTAAAGTTTTTACAGTTTTTTGAAAAGGATACGTTGAAAAGAATCTGTTATGTTTTGTAGATTGAAAAGAGTTTTTCCAGTTTATGTCATAAAAGTTTTGAGAAAATATGTGTATAGTTGAAAATTAATCAACAATAGAAAAACAAAAAAAAGAAGAAAAAAACGAAAAAAAGAATTAATCTCATTTATAAAAACTACATCGAATACCTCAACTCAACTCTGCACCCAAAGATTTTATAACTCAATTCAACTAAACTATGCACACCAAACACAGACAATAATTACCAACTCAACTCAACTCTATACAACAAATATATTAGTATTAAAAGGGGTGTAAAATATATAACATTAACTAGTCTAAAAAATTCTTCAATTTTATTTAATATATGACATAAAAATGTAAAATTAGATTATTTTCCAAGTGCATATTATAATAGGTAAAATAAATATATCAAAAGAAAAGATCTAAAAATATCTTAGATTTCTCTTATATTCAAGAAATTTAAGAATTTCTTTAGATAAGGATAATCTAAATATTCGTAGGATCCAAAAATAATCTAGAAAAGTTGTTTTACTTTGACTTCAAGGAAAGCTAAAAAACTAATATAGAAAAGTGAATATCTTGAAAGTAAAAAGACTAATTTTTAAATATTCATCCTTGTATTTTTAAATAAAAATTTCTTTCTTCAAAAGAAATTGTTTCTCTTCGTGCCCAAAATTGAAGACATGAAGCCTGAAATCAAGTCCATTGCAATCTCTAGATAGATAATAGAGATGTTCAATCATATTCTATTCTATTTTGAACAATTGTTTAAATAAATTCTATTTCGTGGGTCGATTGAAATTTGTATGTATTATTAAGTACCAGACTGAGACTTCACATTTTTTGTATCTGACACACTGATATTGATATTATATTAAATTTTGTATTTAGTTTTCTTCAAGTATCTTACCAATTTGCTTTTCAATTTGGTCCTAATTTATTCAATTAGCAAAAATCTCAACTTTGATAGAAGAAAGTAATTCATATGTAACGTATAATTCTCCAATTTGTAATCGAAACATGGAGCTAACTGTAATTAGATGAAACATTTGCTGAGTAATATGTTGGAGGAAGAACAGAAACTTAAGAAACAACGTTAGATTATATTCATTCTCATAAAATACAGTCAAAGACTTTTCATGTATACAAAATTATAAACATTGCAAAATATACCAATAAAACTCATTATTCCACGATTTATTTAACAAAGATAAGCAGAAAGCAGAGTGCAGAACTCAGAAAGAACAACTTGGTGATGTCTAGCCAGAGATGTCGATCGACTTGATTTCTGGCTTCTTCTCCACCATTTTGGGCACTGTCACAGTCAGCACTCCATTCTCCATGTTGGCCTTCACCTCCTCAACTTTAGCATTCTCCGGCAGCCTGAATCTCCTCGAGAACTTCCCACTGCTTCGTTCGATTCTATGCCATTTGTCGTTCTTCTCCTCTTGCTCTTTGCTTCTCTCCCCACTGATTTGCAGCACTTGGCCCTCTTCCACTTCAACTTTGACTTCTTCCTTTTTGATTCCAGGAAGATCGGCCTTGAAGATGTGGGCTTCTGGGGTTTCTTTCCAGTCGATGCGAGTGTTGGCAAAAGCAGAGGTCTCACGAGCAGAGGAAGGGAGGTTGGCCAATGAGCTTGAAAATGGGAATCCTTCGAAGGGATCCCAAACGTCCAATGAAAAGGGGTCGAAGACGTTGCTCCGGCGGCCACCGAAAATGCTTGGAATCAGAGCCATGGTCGTTCAAGTTCAAAGCAGAGGATAACAAGAGAGAAGAAATGGATTTAATTGACAAAGTTTGCTTGAAATGGTGTATTGTTTGCTGCTAACTCCCAAGGATGGCTTCCTAGTGGGGAGTTGAAACATTTAAATAAGTGGGCAGAGAACATATTTTAGAAATTTCTGGAAAGAAAAAGTTGCTTCTGGTTTATTCTTGGCGAAGAAGACGATTCCACGAGCTTCTTCTACCATGTTCTCGACCCATTTGGACTCTTCAATTGGGGTTCAGTCATACCATTTTCTTGGGCCTTTCAATTGGGCTTTCTTTCATCCAAATTAAATAAAAGAAATATTTTTATATAAAAAAAAATCCTCTTTTTGGTCATATATATCATAAATATTTTTACATGTAATTTTTACAAAAGGAGGGTTTTAGTGTTAATTTTGGACGGTTTAACCCATTTCAACAGTCAATTTTGAAATTAGAATAAAAAATCAAATTAATCCACGAGGTTGGAGAAGGTTAGGAAAGGAAGGTAATATGCTCACATTTGGAAAAGTCAAAAAGGGAATAAAGGAAATGACCAAAAAAGCCTGTAAACATCTGAAATTTATATGATCCATCCTATATAAATGACGAGAGTGCTTCAATCCCATCTCATCAATATTCAACAAACAAAACTTACATTCTTCCTTAATCACTTTACACTCTGACTTTCAACTAAAATGGAAGAGAAAAAGTCTGAGATCAAGTCAATTGACATTTCTGGTTACACATTATTGTTCTTCCTTCTGCAACTGCCCATGTTCGTGTCAACTTGTATCAATGGGTGTTAAATAAATTCTCTAAATTGGATTTTCTAATTTACGTGTCTTCTGCAATGTATGATATTATTATGGAATCAAATGTGATTTAAGATGTTAGTTTTGTTTTTCTTTCAATTAAGTTATGAAATGGGGCCTAAGATTCTTAGCATCAATGGTTTAATTTTGTTCTCTTTGCTTTTGCCACTTGTTCTTCATTCTAAAATATTGTTAAATATATACATTTCTAATATTACTAGTTGGAGGGTAAAATTGAAATTATATTTTAATTTTTTAAAATATTTATGAAAATGTGGTACTTTTAAAAGAATATTTAGAAAAAAGATTGCAATTTTCTAATAATTACATTATCTCTCTCCTCTCTCTCATAATTTCCAATAATCTTTATTTATGACTCCCATTCTTCTCTCTTTCTTCTTTCACCGTATAACACCTCTAAATGAGTGAATAGGATCTAATCAAACTAATTAAAACTTTTTACTATTGTGAGCCTAATTAAACAAATTAACAAATTTTTTGGTAGCAAGTAATTTAGGGAAATTTTGTATAGGTGACCCAATTTTTGGGTCCAAAATGTCAAATGACCCATTTTAAAAAAATAATGTCAATTGACCCTCTGCTTACGTCATCACGATATGAGATTACAAAAATGTTTCTCTAGTCTATACGAGTGCACTCAAACTCAACGGTCGTCCCACTCCACTCAAAATTATCGTGCAAGTGTCGTTCAACCTCGCTCTACAAAACCATCGTCTTGCCGTAATCGAAGTTCTCTACTGCCGTAATCGAAGTTATCTACTGGGTAAGTGAATTTAATTTTTGTCTTCCATATTGTGTTGCATCTGTTTAGGTTGGTCTCGTTTGATCGATTGTCACGTTCATAACTGGTTTCGGGGTTTAATCGATCGCGTCTGTTTTTTATTTTGGGTTTCGATGTATTCTGCATTGGTTAGGGATGAAGAAGATATAGTTAGAGTCAGACAAGGTAGTGGACAAGTTTTGCGAGAGTAAGATGGGCTAGAGCGAGACGGGCGAAAGCGAGATGGGATAGAGCGATTTGAGCAAAAGCGAGATGGGCAAGAGTGATACTTTAATCTTATGTTTTATTAGTGATTTTTTAGTACGCACCTATTAACTGGTAAATTTAATGTTCATACAATGCATGAGTAATTTAAGATATCAAAATATTTGAAAATTCGTGAAGTTGATAGGTTTCCTGGGCAAGTAACTTGACTGGCCCACATTGCCAATGCCAACAAGATTGTAAAGCAGAAGCTTACCAGACGGTAATTAGAGATGTTCAAGAAAACAGTTTTTGGTCGCTTTGTAGACATTGAACTTGGATTCAACATCCCACTAATCCACCATATGTTATTGAGGGAAGTGAAGAAGTCAGGAGTGGACTCGATTAGTTTCTTTTTCAGAGGAAAGGTCGTCACATTTTCGAAGGACGATTTTTTATTGATCACTGGTTTGTGGCGGTTTCCTACGCAAGTTGTAAGGAGTGAGAAGTCCTCACAAGAGCTTTTTACGAGGTACTTTGGTAATCGGTCGATCTTAGACGCATTCCACTTAAATTTACTTGAAGAAGAATACAAAAAATTGGTATTTGAAAATGACAATGATGCTGTGAAAATTACCCTAGTATATTACACAGAGGTTGCAATGATAGGTAAAAACAAGCAAAAGAATGTTGTCGATGGTACTCTATTTGATGACGTTGAAGACATAGATTACTACAACAATCTTGATTGGGGTACAATTATTTGGCAGAGGACACTCGACGCCCTGAAGACCGCACTGGACGACAAAGTTGGTTTATACAAGGAGAGTGTGAGGGGAAATAAAAATTATGTTGTGAAGGACTCGCTCCATGGATTTTCCCAAGCATTTCAGGTAGATGTTCCTTAACTTAACTTTATCTTTAGTTTAACATTAACATAGTTATAAATTTGAGTTATTTAGATTTAGGTGTGGAAGTACGAGATCCTATCATCAATAGCAGTGAACGTTAACACTCGAAAGAGCAAGGTAGCTATGCCTCGTATATTATGGTGGTCATGCTCCCATTCGATGTGATTCAAATACACCTCATGTGTTAAAGGAACCTTGACGTAATGGGAGGTTTGCGAACCCACCTATTCGCTATATGGAATTAATTGATATCCTAGCTATGGTAGCTGATGGCCAAGTTGAGGATCCGTTGTCTTACAAGATGGTAATAGAGGATGTTGACAGAGATGAATGGGTCAAAGCCATGGATCTCGAAATGGAGTCTATGTACTTCAACTCAATTTGAGAACTTGTAGATCAACCAGATGGGGTTAAACCTATAGGTTGTAATTGGATGTACTAGGAAATGGGGTGTTGATGGGAAGATACAAACCTTCAAGGCTAGACTTGTGGCAAAGGGTTATACCCAGGTAAAGGGAGTCGACTATGAGGAGACTTTCTCGCCTGTTGCCATGCTGAAGTCTATCCACATCCTCCTATCCATTGCCTCATATTATGACTATGAGCTATGGAAAATGGATGTCAAGACTACTTTTCTGAATGGCAATCTTGAGAAGACCATTTATATGGTGCAACCTGAGGGATTCATCGCCCAAGATCAAGAGCAAAAGGTTTGCAAGCTAAATCGGTCCATTTATGGACTACAACAAGCATCTCAATCTTGAAGCATAAGATTTGATACTGCGGTCAAATCTTATGGCTTTAACTAAAATATTGATGAGCCTTGTGTCTACAAGAAAATCATCAACAGTTCAATAGTTTTTCTAGTGTTATACGTAGATGATATCCTACTCGTTGGGAATGGCGTAGGCTTTTTTACTTCAGTTAAAAACTGGCTAGCGACCCAATTCCAAATGAAAGATTTGGGAGAGGCTCAGTTATTTCTTGGGATTCATATCTTTCGGGATCAAAAGAACAAAATGCTAGCACTGTCTCTAGCATCGTACATTAACAAGATGTTGATCAAGTATGCAGAATTTCAAGAGGGGCCTATTGCCTTTAAGGCATTAAGTTACTTTGTCTAAGGAACAGTGTCTAAGATACCTCAAGAGGTTGAGAAAATGAGACAGGTCCCCTATGCATCTGCTGTAGGCAATTTGATGTATGCGATGTTATGTACTAGACTTGACATTTACTATACCGTGGGGATAGTTAGTAGATATCAGTCTAATCCAGGACCTAGTCATTGAACAGCCATTAAGAATATCCTCAAGTATCTTCAAAGAACAAGGAACTACATGCTTGGATATGATTATAAGGATTTGATCCTTATAGGATACACGGACTCTGATTTTCAGACTGATAGAGATTCTAGGAAATCCACTGTAGGATCAGTCTTCACTCTTAACGAAGGGGCTGTAGTATGGCGAAGCACCAAGTAGGGGTGCATCGCGGACTCCACCATGGAGGTCGAGTATGTAGCGGCTTGTAAAGCTGCTAAGGAAGCCGTTTGGCTCAGGGAATTCCTGACTGATCTGGAAGTTGTTCTAGACATGTCTAGGCCTATCACCCTTTATTGTGATAATAGTGTTGCTATGGCGAATTCCCGTGAGCCTCAGAGTCATAAGCGCGACAAGCACATTGAGCGAAAATACATCTCATTCAAGAGATTGTGCATTGAAGGGACGTGATTGTCATGAACATAGCTTCGGAACACAACGTTGTTGATCCGTTTACGAAGGCGCTCATGGCTATAGTGTTTGAGAGTCATCTACAGAGTATGAGTCTATAGAACAGACCACGGTTGGACTAGGGCCAGTAGGAGATTTTGTACTGGACGCTTGTGCCCTAGTTTATTGTTTTGTGTACTTGTAATTTGATTATTGTTCGGCGTAAAGTAGGTGTCGTTAATTTTATCTACCTAAAACAAATGAAATTTATTTAAACTCTAACTACAACTAGAATTAACACGTAGTAATAGTGGAAGTAAGAGGTCAATCCCAAGAGAACCACAAATAATTGGCTATTTAAATTCCTAAATGCAAAAGATTAAATAGGGATTTGTTTGTTTTAAGAACTAAAAGAAACTAACTAAGCAAAAGACAAGAATTGATATAAGAAATTTATTGATGAGAGAAATAAGGAAGAGATTGTGATATAAAATTCAGTGGAAATGAAATCTTGGGGATTTTATATAACTAGGCAATTCAATCATTGACTTAATAAGAAATCATGCAAGTAGTTTATTCAAAAGTTCATTAAGAATAAATTCCTAATGCCCTAATTTGCTAATTTCACAATTAACTCTAATCTAGGTCTTAATTACTTCCTAAAGATGTTTCATAACTAATCTCTAAATTGCATTGAACTCATAGGTTTTCTTAACTACTCCAATCTTGAAATCAAAAGACTGAAAATTCAAGATTGATTACATGAATGTTCTAAATTAATAAATTCTTTAAAGAAAAGAGGAAACGAAGTCTACATTTTCTATCAAGACTACTAATTCTTGCAACTACCGTTACAATTTTGTTATAGAACCATGTAATTTTTGCATACAAAAATTGATTAATCTTGATTCGTCAATTCAATCTTAATCAATTTTATTCTAAATCTCAGCAAGAACATTCAAAAGAGAGTAATTACATGAAAGAAAATTCAAGAAAAGTCTCAAAAAAATGCCTAATTACATAGTACCCCAAGGAAAAGACTTACCTACTCATGGAGGTTGAAGTTCTTTAAGCATTCCATTGATAGTTGCATATTGATACAAGTTTGAGTACAAATCGACTCAATCTCATTGAAAATTACAAGAATCGCTCTTGGAAATCAAAATCTCTCTTTAAAAAAATGGGTTTTTCTTCTTCTAAGTTTTTTCTCTCAAGAGAATGATGGATTTTCTACAAAAATGATATCTCTCTCTCTGTCTCTACTGAAGAACTGAACTCATTTATACTAGCAGAAAAACGTCGCGAAAGCGAAGATGAATTGCGTCAAAATCCAGAAAGAAGAATGAATGCATCGTGTTTTAATAGTTTAATACTCGCTCTTTGACACTCGGTGGTCAATACTTGATCCTCGATACTCGGGATGTTCTTTACTTAATTGCTTTAATTCAATGGAAAATGAATTAGACAAAACTCGATGGCTCGATGAAAGATGGTTGAATACTCGATAGTCTTTATTCGATGCTATTTATCATTTTAACACAATTTTCTTGTAATGACTCCAACATTCTTTAGGGATCGTTTAATCCTACAAAATTTGCAATTAAGGCAATTAAAGCAAATAATCAACACAAATTTGGGGGAATTAACATAGAAAATATACATTCATTAAAAACCTAACAATTATCTTGTACACCCCACTATCTTTAAGACAAGTGGAAGATTGTTAGGGTTGATGCCCTAAATCTCATAGGGTCCTATAGTTTGTAAACACTTATATGAACAAACATTTTGTGATTTATAATATATGATATTTTATTCACTTCAGTTTATGAAATATTTGATACTTTAATTGCATTAACCACAAACCAATAAACTAAGATCCATGGTTATCGTTGTAACTTAAACATGTATGTGGAGACATACAAGATGCTTTAAGTGTTAACCTAAATGGTCTGTAGTATATGGATAAGGCTGGATACCTTATCCTAGTGACACTATGAGTATGGCCCGCGTTGTAGGTGTTATAAATATTGTAAAGTGCTACAAATGATCTGATTCTAATCATTCGTGTATTAAACATGTGAGCAAGGATATTCTATACAAAGGAGTTTGTATAAGATCGGACCACAAAATGTTTAGTCTCGTTATATAACACCGTTCATAATTGAGACTTTCATTTCACTAGGATGACCATAGGTAACATGACCTTAATCTTGGCGAGTTGTGAATTCCTGCCTATGAGAGCAGTCATTTGATTTGCATGGGTGAGAGTGGCCAAATCGCCAAGTCAACAAGCCTACCATTTTGGAGATTCGTCTGATTGAGGAGCTAAGAACTCAGGTACACAAGATGAAATTCACTCCTCCCCGAAGCAAGGGTAAGTAGATAAATTTCTCCCTTAAAAGTTGATTTCGGGTCTTGAACAATGTGACGTCACACCCTTTCTTGGCCGGAGAGGGGTTTAGTCATAGTGGGACTATGATCTATTATTCATTAGAAGAATCAGTAGTACTTAAGGAGTTAGATGTAACTATAGGGGCAAAATGGTAATTTGACCCAATTGTATTTACGAGTGATTTGTGAAGGGTCATCGTACTGTTGATTGGTTATATCCAATGGACACAAAAATATATATGTAGTGCGTAGCGTGCAGCTATCGATCTTTAGTGGAGTGTTCGACAGCTAATGGATGGTGGATAATGTGATTAAAGAGTTTAGTTAGTTATTCACGTACCGTTGGAGCTTCAAGCTACAGGTCCATAAGGTCCTCTTGGAAGCTCAATGGATTCAAGTTGAGAATAAGATTTTGGGATTAATTTGAAATGTTCAAATTAAAAAGAGGGAATTTGATTATATATGATATAATTAAATTAATTCAATTATATATGATATAATTGATATAATGTATTTGATACATTATTGTTTGACTAGAGAAACTAATATTTGAATATGGTTCAAATATAATTTCTATGAATTAGATTCATAGTTATTAAATTTAATATAAATGTGATTTATATTAAATGTCATAAAATAAAGAAAAATAATTATGGTTTATATATTGTATATGATGCAATATTAAAACTATAGGTTATAAATATAATATGATAAGTTAGTTATCATATTTATTTATATTTTTTAATTATTTGATAATTAAAAATCTTTTTCACAATAACCACCCTTAGTGGGTAGTTGCACGGTTTTATGGCAATTTTGGGATAAAATGAAATTTGATTTCAAAATTTCACAGGTCTCACATTACTAGCAATTGAGTTACTACATGATAGATTCAGAGACTATATGATAGCTTTCTTATCTAAATGATTGAGTATCTAGTCTATGCGATAGACTTCATCTTCTACACGACCGTGTTATCGTTTACTCGATTGTATCTCTTCCTCGACTCTAAATCTTCCCTCAAAACCAAAATAAGCCAGAGTCCACCACTCCTGAATTCTCACACCGAGAATACCAAGGTAATCTTGTGGTTGTGTTTGGTTTGTTCGAGGATCAAGTTACTGCTCATTGCCGTTCGAGGGAGATCGTCTTACTCGTTGCGTTTGTGTTTGATCGAGGGATATACTTGAAGAAAGGTTCTTCAAAGGTATAGTTTTTTTTATCTTTTTGTTTTTATTTCAAGAAACATGTTGTAATTTAGTTTATAATGTATAATCTGTTCTGTATGACTGTAAATGTATGTGTTCATTCACAATGGAGTTTGGATGATCCACTTCCACTCAAAGGTCCTCTATAATTAAAGTTTGTTCACTAACTCACTTAGAAGTCCATTCCTTACTAGTCTCCCAATTCTATTGAAATTTATGTGACCTAATTTCAAATGCCAAAGATAGATATTATTGTTACTTGGAGAAATTCTTTGCCTTTTAGTTTGAATATTCGTAGTTTTAAATATCTCATGATTCAAAAGTATTTTTTATTCAGTTGGTCTTAACACATATAAGTTGTCTTCTAATTTAGCTGAACAAATCGTGACACCATTTTTCATAATGAACGCTTCATTAATTAAAAACGAAACAGAATATGATTGTTTAACTAAACAAGAAAAAGAACAAGGTTCCTCTTAATTTTAGGAACTATATATTAGTTTTTCAAAAACAAGTATCTATTTCCAAAAAAACAACTAAGCAGCTCCCACTACACAAGCTAAAATGGCATCTCCCGTTCCAACCTTGAGCATCATTTCACTCTCCTCGAAAGGCTCAAAAGTCTACAAAGGTAAGAACAAATGTAATTACTGGCTCCCGAATCAAGTATCCAACCATTATGCTTATATTCTACTAAACAAGTTTCTAGGACCAGTAAATCATACTTACCTTCCTTCTCTTTCTTCTTCTCGGTGAGGTACTTGGGGAAATTACATTTCCAGTGACCATCCACATTGCAGTGAAAGCATTGGCCCTTGTCAGCCACCTTAGCCATGCCCTTGCCTTTCCCAATAGTAGGAGTCATCCCCTTCTCTCCTTTCTTTTTCTGGATCTTCTTATAACCAGAAAATAATGGAATAGACTTAGTTCCAGAGGATGAACCCTTGTGGAACTTCTTGGAATGGGCAACATTTACCTCTCCTTCTATTGGTCTCGTGTTTCTTGATAAGAACGTCAGATCAACTTGCTAAGATGTGGACTGGGGCCTTGTTATTGGCCTTCACCCAGTGGTCATAAGCATCCTTTATTGCTTAAGATGCGTTGCAAGCGAGGATTGAAGGACACTCCTCTGTTAATCGAACCATAGATCATCTATAACTAAAATCGTATTCAAGTTAAATTTCCACGTCGCATAATTTTCTTCAATTAATTTTTTGTTCTTAAGCAAGGAAATGATTGTGGAAGACACGCTGAAACGAATAATGAATAATTGATCATATTAGTTATATTTGTCTTAACCCTTTAAAAAACAAGCATCCAATCAATTTAGCAAAAACAAGTAATCAAATAACCCTAAATAAACTGTTGATTTAGTTTTTACAACGATACTTCAGATGTTTAGGGTAACAACCACCAAAGGGTAGTCAGTTACCCCTCCCTTGAATTGAGACAATCTTAGCTAATTACTAACCAGAATAACTTCTAAACCTATAGTTGTCGTTGTTCGGTCAACCATTCATTAACTAGCTTAATTCATCTCATAAGTGTGACCCTACCATTTTCGAATCCCAGAGGTACGCTTTAACAGACTACCGAAGAGAAAGACAACTATTGAAGATCAATTTAAGACACCCTATCCATTACTAATGTTTACGTTGTTCCAATCCTATGATCAGGCCCTCCGAAGGGATGGTCACTCTAGGATGACACACAGGTGGACCATAATACTCTCACCGTGCAACCTAATGAAGGAGACCATAGGATACATTGACACACATCATTCTCCCACTTACTATGAATACTTTCCCTATTCACCTTGGTATTGACCTATGCAAACACTTTCCGAAGGTAGACCATGCTCAAGGCAACATGAAGCCGAGCATGGATCTCACGGTTTGAACTCTTAGGGACATGAGAGCTAAGAATTGATATATCTCATATACCATTTTTCTCCCACTAAAGTATTTTACTCTTTTAGGGTTTTATTATATTTAGTTAAACTCCAGCTAATGAATCTATCTAAGTCCTTAATTTGCTCAATATAACATTTATATTGATTACTTTAACAATACTTGATTTCATTTATTAAACTGTTTAATAAAATCAATCACCTATTACATGCTTATAAAATTTTTGCCCAATTCACCTTCCTGGTCGATTCCTAAGTGGAGGTGTTCTGTTTTCGTCAGCTTGAATACCTCTACTTAGATAGAACGTTCCTTAGACAAAGGTTCTTTAGGGGAAATTATTTTATAAATTTAATAATTTAATGGAATTCATTTTAATCATATTAAAAACAAATTAAAAGATTAACCTATTTCTAATCTCATTAAAAAATACTTCCAATATAGGTATAGGTGATTTAATTTTAAACAATTTAAAATTAATTTGGACCCATGTTTGTATGCAACTCTTGATTATATATTTTAATCTATCTCATTAAACATATAATACTTATATTTTATTGTCGTATTAAAACCTATAGTTTGCATCTAATGACGTCAATAAAATATAACACTTATATTTATCTAAGTGATGCCATGCTCAATGCAAGGTTCATTTTCATTGGAAAAATATAACATCAGTATTTTCTATCCACGAAAAATAAACATACATATTCATCATTCCATCATACATTATAACATTTATAACTTTGTATGATGCATGAACATGTTTAATAAATCATACATCAAAATAATGCAACACTTATATTATGATGTATGGGCATGCAAGTAAAATTATGCATCCATAAAATATAATACTTAAATTTAATCATAATGCATGAATATGTTTATCCTAAGGTGGGGCTTTGAATCTATATGACATACATTATGTAATATAAATTCAAACATTAATTTAAACATATATCAAATGCATAATAAATTAAATAGCAAAAATTAGATCAAACTTTTGCACCCTAAAATTATTTAAATTAATATAACTATCTTATATTATCCTAATTAATTAAAATAAACAAAACTAGGGCAAAATCGCAAATGATCTACGCCTTCATCAGGATTTTTCCCATCTAGAGTGCTGCAGCAAGGCACCACGGCAAGGCACTTGAAAAGTCATAGCGTCGACCATAGCACTGTGGTGCTTAGGTCGGCACCTTGACCACAAGCTTCAAATCCGTCTTGTTTCAACTCCATTTTGGCTCCGTCTTTCACCGATCTCTTCAACAGCACTTGCTCATCAATCGACACGGACTTACGGACTCGATAGAAAAATATAAATGCCAAAAATAACAGGCCCTTACATTTTAATCTCATTAAAATATAAACTAAGTGCCAAAAAAATGTAAACATCCAATTTTGCAAACCTTTCATTCAAAATGCAGATTTAAATCCCACCTTTCTAAACTGATTTTGTTTCCAAAATGTGAAAAATAAAATGCAAAAAAATTGGCTCTGATACCAATTGAATGGAATCGAATCTCGAGCGAAAGCATAAGGATCACCTTGCATTCGGTTTTTCCATTTTAAAGAAATAAAATAACAGTAACTAAGCAGAATAGTAATAGGATAAACAACATACATTAAATTTTACAGTATGCTTTATGAAGGAATAGCAAAAGGGAAGAATGGTTCTTACTTTTGTAGACTCCCGAGCCTCTCAAAATTCCTCTTGGTCTCTACACGAACGTATTCTCAACGATCACCAACACTACCAGAAGAATGCCTTGTTATTCTCTAGGAATTCCAAGAGTTGGATGAGTGGTCTCCAACCCTTGGAAGAGGAAAAGGAAGAGGTAGAGAGATTGTAGAGGGAGTATAGAGAAGAATTAATTTGTGGAGGCTAGGGTTTTGATTTCATCGAATCAATTCTTGCCCTAAATGGGCTAATAAGATGATTATATATGGGGAAGGGTTTGCCCTTTATCTAACTAATTTCCTTTTTACTTTTTATGTCATTTAATTAAATAACACCTTATTTAATTAATTAGCACATTAATTAAATAATTAAATATTAAATGTAATTTAATATATAATTAATTAATTAATATATAAACATCACATGTTTATATACTTCCACCTCTCTATCATTTCTTAATCAATTAATTTACCATACAAGTAATTGTGTTAAATCATATCTAATATAGAGTTAATTAACATACAGATATCACACATATATATGTATACATCTCTTTAGGAATCCAATTCACATAAATCTAATATTTGAATCTCATTCAAATATATTTCTCTTACATAATTTTGAGTTATAGATTACATCTATAATAAATTATATATTAATCATATTAATATACAATTTCCTCAATTGATTTGAACAATTCAAATCATTTCTCATTAATATCCTTTAGTGAGCTAACAATGGGACTTTATGGACTTACAGATCAGAAGCTCCAATGATATGAGATTAGTTGGTTAAACTCATTGACCAAATTAATCAATATTCGTTAATTGTGAGTACACTCCACTAAAGACCCACAGCTGCACTATGCTCACTGTGTCCACGGCTATAGACCAAAAACAACAAGTTAGTCCTTCACGAGTGTTCATAATACCAATCGGATCTAATTACCATTTTACCTTAGGTTCCTCTATATCCTTAAGTACTAGTGCTCCTCTAATGAACAACCTATTTATAGTCCAACCATTAAATAAAAACCCTTCTCGGGCCAGTGAGAGGGTAGGGCCCTTTATTCAAGTCCCAGAGACACCACTTAAGAGAAAACACTCATCTACTTACCCTAAAGTCGGGAAAGAGTGAATTCCATCTTGTATTATTATGTTCCTAGCTTCTGATTCGGTCTTGTCCCCAAAATGGTAGGCTTATTGAGTCAAAAAACTGGTCACTCTCATCCATACAAATCATAGGACAATCTCTCGTGAACAGGAGTTCACAATACACTCAGGATTAAGACTAAGTTGCATAAGTCATCCTATTGAAATAGAAACCTAACTAGTCAACGGTGTTACATCTAGTGCTTACTATTTCATAGTCTGATCTTATGCAAACTCATTGCATAGGATATCCCCACTTGTATGTCACTTATAAGAATGCATTAGATCATTGTGTTTATATCAAATACAAAGGTAGTCGCATCCATAATGTCACCAAGATAAGGTATCCAACCTTATCCCTATACTATAGACACTTTAGGATGTATCTTGAACATTGATTCTTGTATGTCTCCACATATAGTTCAAGACTAAAAACTATGAACAACTAACTCAACTTATATAATTTGAACTTGATATCCAGAATTAATACCAAGTTAGAGATAGAAATTAGTTTGAAGTGGAGATTATTATAGAAACTATAGGAACTAAATGAAAAAAAATTCAACTCTAATAGAACATTCAAATGAAGTATGCATCTCAATCAAGATTGATATCAGTTTAAAACAAAAATTTTAACTTTTTTCACTAGTCCATTCAAACTATCAACCTTCAACTTTTTAGAATTTCTTGATAGAATCTTGACCACGATGATAAATAGGATTTTAAAAAATTGTTACAAAGGCAATATTGTTTTCCTGCAATCATGGTTATATCATGAGTGTATCAGAGCTAATTGTTTAAGCTCCATTTGGTAACTATTTCGTTTTTATTTTTTTTATTTGTGAAAATTAAGTATATTTCCTCTTCATCTCTTATAATGCTTTGCATCTTTCTTAAGTACAATGCTTGAATTCTTAGCCAAATTCTAAAAAAAAAAAAAAAAGAAAGAAAAAAGATGTAAAAAACTACTTTTTTTAGTTTTCAAAATTTGACTTGATTTTTTAAATCATTGATAAAAATAATTTGTTTCATTTGGCAACATATTTATGTTGCATTTGGTACATTTGTAGTTTTTTGTTTCTAGTCCAGATCTGCTGATTTGATTCATAAGTTTTTTCTTCGCAAACTCAAGTTGTTCGTCATTCTACCATCTTAAGTTTGAGGGAGAAGTCTGAGTACGTTTGGTAACATACTTATGTTTCATTTGGTACATCTATGGTTTTCTGTTTCCTGTCCAAATCTGCTAATTTGAATCAGAAGTTTTTCTTCACAAACTCAAGTTGTTCATCATTCTACCACATTGAGTTTGAGGGAGAAGTCTAAGTACGTTCGGTAATATATTTATGTTACATTTGGTACATTTATGGATTTTTTGATTTTGGTCCAGGTTTGTTGTTTTGAGGCATGGGGGAGAAGTCTGAGTACATCTAGCAATGTGTTTTATGTTGCATTTGGTACATCTGTTATTTATGAAAGAATTCAAGTTATGGTGGAGATTTGTTGGAATGCCTTAAATCCTAATCAAAATTGGTTTAGGAGATTTCAAGTCAAGATGGAGATTTTTGGAATGCCTTGAATCCTACACCTAATTAGAATTGATATTTGATATATTTAATTATTTAAATATTTTCCTTCTCCATTTAGGGTATAGAGAAGTGCACTATATAAACTCTCTAACCATATAGGCATTATTTGGTAGATTTTGTATTTTCTATAACATTTCATTTAATAATATTGTTCTCCCTCTGTTTCGCGGACGTAGCTAACACATTGTTAGTGAACCACATAAATCAATGTTTCGATCTTCTCTATTTCTTTTTACGTTTTTTTGTATTCTTTAATTGTCGATTTCGTAACAAACACTACACTTCTCTCCCGGTGATGCAATCAAAGTCCCACATCGGTAAGGGGATGATCATGGGTTTATAAGGACAATTAGCTTCAATAGTATGAGGCCTTTTGGAGTGGTTCCAAATACAAAACCATGAGGGTTTATACCCAAATTGGACAATATCATATCATTGCTGTCGTTCCTAACAAATTGGTCTGCCCCACATAGAAACTAAGTTTCTCTTTCGAAGAAGATATTTTGTTCATTGATTTGAAAATTTTCCAAATTTGTAAAACAATCTTCTATTTTCAACTCTCATATTGTATTGGTTTTAGGAGAATATATCTAGTTTTTTTTTTTTTTTTTTTTATAATTAATTATTCTTATTTTAAAACTGGAAATCATCATTATCTTTATTTTAAGTTCATTTATAAACATAAAATATAGTGTTGAATATAATTAATCTATTATCGTCGGTGTATGGAATAGCTTTGGAACAATGTGTCTATGAAGAGTTTGATAATCGGTTGATGGTGAGATTTGGCATCTATTATCGTTGCTTTTAATTTAATTTAATTTAGTGTAGTTATCAATCTTTCTTAATAAGGTATTAAGATCTCTTTTTTTTTTTTTTCAATTCGTTTGTCATTTTTACAACAGGAAAGTTGGTTTGATATTTTTCTAAAGGAAAATTAAAATATGTTATTTTTGCCCTTCTTTAAATTTCCATTTTGAAAAGTAAAACGTTTTCATGTTAGGGGAAAATAAAAAATCATTTTCTTATATAATTAATTAGTAATTAATAGATTTCAAAAATGCACCCAAAGTTCATATAATGAATTTATTAAAAAGTACACGTTTTTAAAATCATACCAACCAATAATTTCTTTGTATTAAAAATAAATTTTATCCAAATTAAAATTTTTGAATTATTAAGGTCTCATTTTGGTAACTATTTGGCTTTATGTTTTTTGTTTTTGAAAATTAACCCTAAAGAAGTTCACTTCAAATTTTTTTCCTTTATTGTATACTTTTTACAAATAGTTTAAAAAATCAAGCCATATTTTGAAAAAAAAAAAAACTAACTTTTAAGACCTTGTTTTTATTTTTAAAATTTGGCTAAGAATTCAAAGATGCAAATTGTTGTAAGAATGAGGAGGAAATATACTTAGTTTGGCAAAAAAAAAAAAAAAAAAAAAAAAAAAAAAAAAAAAAAAAGGTTTACCAAACGGGTCCAAAACTTCACACTCTAAATCTTTTTTTTGTTTTTCATTTAAAAGATTTGGCTTGATAATTTAGAAACTTTGACAACCAAATTCATGATTACTTACTTGAGAGTGGATAATTGTGTAAAATAGGGGACTGAAATTGTTGAGAATAAGAAAAAAATCATTAGTTAAGTATTTCTTTTTCCTCTTCATCTTCCAATTTCGAGTTCATCATCTCTGTTTCATTGATGAGCTCTTCTACAAAGGTCAACTGCTTCCTATAAATCTTTCTATAGTTGGGACAATGAGTTTAAAGCATGACCCAATATCCATATGGTAAATAATCACAACAACTCGAATCCTAATTAATTTATAGAATTCCATAAAGTAGATCGAGTTCGAGTATTTCTTGCTAAAGATATTTTCTTCAGTATTTAGAGAACAATAGACGAAAAATAATCCAAAGCCTAAAAATGTATTGTAACAACCCGACCCCCTAGGACCTAGGTAAGGCCATTACTAAAATAAATGCATACAAAGAATTTAAAACGACGTTCAGTCATTTGAAATAAATGCTAATTAAAAACAAGAGAAGTTCAAAAGACATTTATTAAATGCAATTGTTAAAACAATAATAGGGTACTCATAAATCATAAAGGTTAATAAGTACATATGAAAAACAATTCTTAATAATAAGTTTCAAACATCAAAACTAAACATTAAGGGAAACATGAAAAGAACTCTAAATCTCATGATGCGGAAGCGTAAAAAACTAGTCCCAGTGGCTCGATCATGAATTCCGCTGCGCCATCGCCGGTGCATCTCTACCCTTACCTGAAACATCAACATAAGAAAGAGTGAGTATAAAATACTCAGTAAGTAACCCCACCACTGGGGTCAAGCTAGGCATCTATGTCCTCTAGATACCCACATATGGCACATAAATACATGTAACATATAAGAGACTGAGTCCTATCCTA
The DNA here is from genome assembly GCF_027475165.1 of Benincasa hispida. NCBI lineage: Eukaryota > Viridiplantae > Streptophyta > Magnoliopsida > Cucurbitales > Cucurbitaceae > Benincasa > Benincasa hispida. The sequence continues at coordinate 33,226,511 of NC_143484.1, read as the reverse complement.
TTGTAGTTAAGTATGCCCACAAAACTGGTGAATCCCGAAGGAAACACAAAACTGGTGAATTCCCGAAGGAAACACAAAACTGGTGAATCCCGAAGGAAACACAAACTAGTGAATCTGGAAGGAAACACAAAACTGGTGAATCCCGAAGGAAACAAAAAACTGGTGAATCCCGAAGGAAACACAAAACTGATGAATCCCGAAAGAAACACAAAACTGGTGAATCCCGAAGGAAACACAAAATTGGTGAATCCCGAAGGAAACACAAACTGATGAATCCCGAAGGAAACACAAATTGGTGAGCATCTAACTAATCAATGAGGATATTCACACAGTCTTAACGTGCTAAGATTCAACATTGTACAGTTCTAAAGCATACATAACAATCCTTAATACCATGGCGACATCACATACCCATATTTCTTAACAACATATTATATATCATCCATGCCTAACTTACATCATAAATCCATAACATGCAAGTATGCCTCAACACCAGCAGATCAGACATCGACATATCAAAACACATACTATCACATACTAACGATCAAGTACTTAGGTGTGTATGTAAACAATTCAGAATTCGTGCCAGAACATACTCTGATTCAGGTCATTCCGTCAATCAATATGCTAATATTTACCATAACATACACTTATCATGCTAGCATACAACTAAAGCCTGGCCCGTGGGCAGTTCCAGTAGTAAGATTACTTATCTCGAAATCCAATTTCGATTTTCAATCCAAGCTAATGATCTCCAACCAAAAACCCCTGAACTAAGTCCCCTAATACAGAACATAACACAAATTTTAAATTCTTGGAACCAAGATCCATACATACAAATTAAATTTTGGGCCCACCAATGAACTTATCCAACGAAACTTAATCAACCAACACTCATGAGATTTCGACTCAAAATTTCCTCTTAGCATATTTTAGAACCCAAAGGACGATGACTTGGAACCTTCGAGAAACTAAAACCAAACTCTCCATCAGTCAAACAACCAAAAGTGCCTAACAATCAACAAGGGTCACAACGCTTATAAAAAATACTTGCCGAACGAACTCGAATCTGCTAAACAACACGCTGCGCACTCCGAAGTACTCCAATCTTGGATCTGGATTCCAAATATAGAGATAACAAATTTTTAACCCAAAATCCAAATGGGTAATCAAACTAGATCAACCAAAATCTTGCCCAAAAATAATCAATTGCTTACTCAAAGCACAAGTTCAGTGGTGTAGGCGGGTCCTGGCGACGAACAGGGCTGGCGGCGCTGAAGGCAACCGGCAACGACGCGGTGGACGAAGGAGGAGAGACTCGGCTCGGATCTGAGCGGCGGACGTGCGGCAGCTCGAATCTGGGCGGACTGAGAGCGTGTCTGACCAGCGGAATCTGGCCAGTCGGAACCCACGAACGGTGGCGAGGAAGCAGAAAATAGAGTGGGGGCTCGCGTGAGTGAGGGAGAAGGTGAAGCGGTCCTTTTTATTTTTTAAAAAAATACTAATACTACTAATAATAATAATGATAATAATAATATAAAATAATAATAATAATAATAATAATAAAAGGAACATAGTATAAAAATCATTTCCTTAACCCACTTTATACTATTTAATTCTTTCCCTTTTTCTAAAATAATTAATTCCTGCCATAACTTTTCAAATTGAATAATTTTTGAATAAATTCCACGTCAACACTTAAATTCTCGCATTTATACTTTAAATTTAGAATTCCAAACATGCCCTTCAACTAAGGATAATTACTGAAAAGGGAAAAAATTTACATTATTAATAAATAAATAAATAAGTGTGGGATGTTACATGTATTAAGATCGAAGGCCAAAAATATTAACTCCTCTACTAAGGAAGTAAATAGGAAGTATTTGAAGAAAGTTAAGCAATGGTAGGAAAAATTATAAAAAATTGAATTGTTTTGATTGATATTACTATGTAACAAAAGTGAGGGACATAGGATTAGGTATTGCTTTATTACCATTTTCTTATCATTGCAACTAATGGCAATTGGGATGGAAAGTTCGTAAACATCCTGAATTTGGAAATGAATAAAAATTCGAATGAATCTACATTGTTGGAGAATGTTATAATATCCTAGGGAAGGAAAAGTATATAAAAAAAAAATGATATAATCAAGTTGTGAATTTCTTTTCCTTCCAATTATTAAATCAATGAATATATTCCATCTAATTACAATGAGAAAGAAAAGTATTAGGAACGTTATTAGATATTCTGTATCAAAATGTCAAAGGTTTAAAATAAAGTTTTAAAGGGTAATAGCGGGATGTATTCCAAAATACACCCATCACCCTGTTTTTTCTCTAATCACTCATACCAAAAAATGAATTAAAATATTTCAAAAATGAAATAAAATATTTATCACATGACAAATTATGATTGGATAAATTTTCTATTTATAAGAATTTTCCTTTTTGGTGTTGTTTTTAAAGATTAATAAGATTGTCGAAATATAAAATGACTATTTTGCCCTTCAATATAAAAACCCTCATAATTATCTTCTAAAACTTTTATTTTTCATTTCACCCTCATCTCTCAATCAAGTCTCGACTTCTTTCTCATTAGTTTCTAAACTCTCTCCAGCTCTAGTATTGTTCTCCATTCTCCCAAATTTATACTAAGAATTTACATTATTTTTACAACTTCATCCTCTTACTTTTATTTTTTTATTTTTTTTATTTTTTTTTATTTTTTTTTTTTGTAATTTACAAAGTGGACTTTTTTCATATTTGCTATAGATTTTACGTTTTCTTATTTATTTTTTTCTCAATATTTTTTCCAACCTAATTCTCGTACATTTTTACAACTTACCTTTTTTTTTTTTTTTTTTTTTTTTTTTTTTTTTTTTTTTTTTTT
>NC_143484.1:33087033-33223122 GCF_027475165.1 Benincasa hispida | reverse complement strand
TTTCTTATTTATTTTTTTCTAAATATTTTTTCCAACCTAATTCTCGTACATTTTTAAAACTTACCTTTTTTTTTTTTTTTTTTTTTGTTTTTTTTTGTTTTGTTGTTTTGAGTTTTCTAACTTATTTTAATTTTACCGTTTTATTTTTTCAATTGCATTCTTTTACATTTTTTTCTAATTTAGTGCCGTTTTTCCTCATTCCTTATTGATGCGAGAAACATTTTACAAACTATTTTGGAATTTTTCTCTCATCTTCTTGTGAAAAAAAAAAAATCTATCAACAATTATTATTTACGTGCTAGAATTTTCTCCATTTCTTATCCAGTTCTCCATTAAACTCTATATGTATAAACTATAAAATTTTCACCACCTAAATAGTAGGCAAAGGGCAAGCTCCCGAGCAGCCTTTAGTGTTTCCTTTCACATCTTTTCATCACTTATATACCATCTATGTTTAAACTTAAGATATATATGCTTCCGAACTTATCTTCTTCAAACCTTCATTGCTCACAGGCAACGGTGAGGCAGCCTGTAGTCAAGAACATGCTAAAGGCTCTCTACTTCCAGTTCACCGTTGGAGTCTTGCCCATGTATGCCGTTACTTTTATCGGATACTGGGCATATGGATCTTCCACCTCGACTTATTTACTCAACAGCGTAAATGGTCCAATTTGGGTGAAGGCAATAGCAAATATACCCGCTTTCCTTCAAACAGTCATCGCTCTGCATGTAATTCTCATCAATCTTCTCTTCTAACTATACTGTGCCTCTTTTTTCTTGATCGAGTATATGAGGTTCTCAATCCGTTTTAACTTGATGGTCTTTATATTTTGCATTCAGATATTTGCCAGCCCAATGTACGAGTATTTGGACACAAGGTACTGGATCACAGGAAGTGCACTGAATGTAAAAAATTTGTCATTCAGAATAGGTGTGAAAGGAGGGTACCTGGCCATAACCACACTGGTCTCAGCTATGTTACCTTTCCTTGGAGACTTCATGAGCCTTACAGGAGCAGTCAGCACATTCCCACTTACATTTATACTTGCAAACCATATGTACCTTGTGGCAAAGAAGACCAAACTCAATTCTCTACAAAAGCTTTGGCATTGGTTTAATGTTTGTTTCTTTAGCTGTATGTCTTTAGCAGCAGCGGTTGCAGCTTTAAGGCTCATAGCAGTAGACTCCAAAAACTACAATTTATTTGCTGATCTATGATCAAATTTACATTTTAATTCTTTTCAGATCTTCAAATCTCTCAGTTTCTTCATAGATATGCTGCTCAGCTCTTTATTCCTAGTCTTAACATAGAGCTTTCACCAGATAATAATACCTATAGTGTGGCCTAGCTAGATTGCACTCTGTTCCTTCCGTCATTGTTTCCAAGTCTTTTTCCCTTCTAATCTTTTGTTGCATATTGATAGTTTTGTGCTGTACTACTTTGTATTGATGAAAAGTGGAACAATATATATAAATATATATATAAGAAAAAGAAAAAGGATTTAGCTTCATTTGATTGGCTCATTTTGATGTGATTGTTTGCCGCCTTGAATTATATCCATAAATTATTAATTGTTTTCAATATTTTAAATTGCGAGTTGCAAGGAAAATAAATTATTAATTTATTGGCAAACATGTTTAAAACCTTGAAACAAAGGACACCTTAGTGCTTTTTACCTTAAATGTTTCACTTCTCATGTTTAGGATGTAAGCCTGCAACAAAAAATCTAACCTTTTTTTTTCTTCTGCCGAAAATGGGCTGATTTGGTATAGAAACTCCCACGTATGTTTTCTTTATGAAATTTTAATGTCCACACATATTTTTTTAATATAACAACTGTTTAAAACATTTAAATTAGTACCCAAAAAAATATTTAAATTAATTTTTACATATTGCAATATTAATGTAATATTTTTTTTAAAAAAAAGATGTCAATGGACTTCATTTTAAATTACATTCTCAACCTTTCACTGAACACAACTTTAACCAGAGATGTCAATGGACTTCATTTCAGGCTTCTTCTCTTCCATTTTGGGCACTGTCACAGTCAGCACTCCATTGTCCATGTTGGCCTTCACCTCCTCAACTTTAGCATTCTCCGGCAGCCTGAATCTCCTCAAGAATTTCCCACTGCTCCGTTCGATTCTATGCCATTTGTCGTTCTTCTCTTCCTGCTCTTTGCTCCTCTCACCACTAATTTGCAACACCCTGCCTTCTTCCACTTCAACTTTAACTTCTTCCTTTTTGATTCCAGGAAGATCGGCCTTGAAGATGTGGGCTTCCGGGGTTTCTTTCCAGTCGATACGAGCGTTGGCAAAAGCAGAGGTCTCACGAGCAGAGGAAGGGAGGTTGGCTAGTGAAGTTGAAAATGGGAAGCCTTCGAAGGGGTCCCAAACGTCCAATGAAAAGGGGTCGAAGACGTTGCTCCGGTGGCCACCAAAAATGCTTGAAATCAGAGCCATGGTTGTTCAAGTTTAATGCAGAGGTTGTTTTTATTAAGAAATAGAGAGGGAGCAGAGTATAGAAACGGAATTAACTGATGAAGTCGTTTGATATGTTGATTTGTCTGCTGGGAGTGAGAAGTTGAAACATTTAAATAAAAATCTTCCTTCTGGTTTCTTCTTCCAGGAGAACAAGATGATTCCAGAAGCTTCTACAATCTCCTCAGCCCATTTCAACAGTCAATTTGGAAATTAGAATAAAAAATCCAATTACTGTAGGAGGTTGAAGAAAGTTAGGAAAGAAAGGTAATACGCTAGCATTTGGAAAAGTCAAAAAGGGAAGTAAGGGAAAGACCAAAAAAGTCTGGAAGCATTTCGAATTTGTATGATCCATCCTATATAAATATCGAGAGTGCGTTAACACCATCTCATCGATATTCAACAAACGAAGCTTACATTCCTTCCTTGATCACTTCACACTCTTAATTTCAACTAAAATGGAAGAGAAAAAACCTGAGATCAAGTTGATTGACATCTCTCGCTACACATTATTGTTCTTCCTTCTGCATTTGCCCCTCTTTGTATCAACTTGTATCAATGGGTGTTAAATAAATTCCCTAAATTAGGATTTTTGTAATTTAGGTGTCTTTTGCAATATTTGTGACGGTGGAGAGATGAAAAAAATTGTGATGTATAATATTATTATGGAATTGAATGTTAATTATTTATATTATATTCACATTAGTGATATTTTTGTAGGGATCAAATCTCGACCAAAAACGTGAGAACGCCTTGCATTTCAAAATTCGATTTTAAAGAAATAAAATACAGCAAACTAAAACAAAATAGATAAACATCATAATAAGTATGCATTTTAAGGGAGAAACAAAATGGATGAATAATTCTTACTTTTGTAGATTCCCAAACTTGTCAAAATTTCTCTTGTTTTTTCACACGAATATTTTCTCAACGATCACCAACTAACTTTGTTATTCTCTAAGATTCCAAGAGTTGGATGAGTGGTCTCCAACACTTGGAAGAGAAAGAGGTATAGAAATTGTGCAGAGAGTTTAGAGAGGAATTATCTTGGAACCTAGAGTATATTCTTGCACAAATGAATGTTTGTCCAAAATGGGCTAATAGAATGAATTTATATGGAGAAGAGCTTACCACTTCTCTAAGTATTTCATTTTTCACCCTAGATGCTAATTAATTAAATAATCCCTTATTTAATTAGTTCACATTAATTAAATAACCATATATTTAATTTAATTTAATATATAGTTAATTAATTAATTAATATATAAACATCACATGGTTATATGTTTCCATCTCTCTAACATTATAATTAATCGACTTGTTCTTAAATAACAATGCAATCTTTAAGCGAGAAAACCTACTATAACCACTTTCCAATGCGGCATAGGACATCAAGTTAGTTGGAGGTCATCCATGCTAACTTGATATGTTTATACTCATTTGCTCAATATCTTATGAGTATTCTTACTATTACTAATAAGAACTTATGTATTATTTCATGCTCAGTTGCTTTAAATATTTCTCACATTTTTACTTTTTTCCAAGGTTCATGTGCTACTATTTAATCTCGATTGGCCAGATGGAGACAAATAATTTAAAGTAAAAAACCTTTGAAGCAAAAAGATTTGCAGGTTCTAGTCAAACCTTACACTAGAAAATTAGTCACATATAGTCGTAATGAAAAATAACTTTAATAGACAAAAGAATAAAAGGTAGAGTTTAGTCTGCTTGTCTACGATGTTGCAACTTCGACTCCGTCCAGAAATTCCAAAGGGTTTCGCACAAGACTCTCCTTATTTGAGAATTTTTTTTCCTTGTACTTCTCTCCTAAGCTTGGGTTCTTTTATTGAGAAATATAAGGGATCCACTTGGTATCCAATTTTATATTTCTACAAGTCTCGATGTTGCAAACTGTGACAGACAAATGTGACAGTAGCTCCCCTTACCTCTGCAGGATTCAATGATTAGACAACTTCCCATACCTCTATAGCTCTTAGATGATTTGATATGCTCAAATTGATTTGACAGTGCTTCAGGATAATGTTGATTCCCTATATGAAGATGGTACAACATGTAGGTGATTTGGCAGCTTCATGCACTTTTGCCACATTCATTCGATTTGATGTGCTCAAATGATAAACTGACATCTCAAGGTAATAATGATTAATTTGTTAGTTCAGAGCATAAGAACTCCATCATACTATAGCTTCAAAGTTTTATCAATGCTACAACATGGTTTTTCCTTTTAAGTCTTTTCAGCCTATAAGTGATTTAGACATGCTCAGTTGCTTAGTTGCTTAGGCGACATGTTAGAATATGGTGAGGCCATATGTCAGTTCAGAGTATGAAAACATCCAACCATGTTGTTACTCCGAATTTACACAATGTTGTAGCATCTTTTTTTTTTTTGCACGTCTTATTTCTGCAACAACTTTTGTTGATTCTTACTGCATGCTTTTGATCAACACCTTAGGGTCTTTTTTATAGGAATAGGATTTATATGTTTACTTGTCTCAAAACATGTTATAGAACCAATAAACATTGATGATTTAAGGGCATTAAAAGCTTACTTTTGTAAGACATTACACATGTGTCCACAGGCGACACCGATTATTGATAAAAATATTTGGCCAAGAAAAACTCACATGATCTTCACGTACCACTGATGGTGTATTTAAAGTTTAGGAAATATATGACTTGGAATGAGGCAATTGAGGATGAGGCGATCCTAGAATGACGTGATTTACAAAAGAAAAAGAGTTGCACACGAATGTGATACTTGTCTACCATAGGTATATTATGATGTTTAAGTTATTTTTTAGCAGATGAAGGGAGTTAACCTTTTTTTTTTTTTTAGTAAGGATCAACTTTAAAGATGTATGAATCCTTAAACTTTCAATTTTGGTATAATAAACCTTACACTTTTATTTTTGTATCTAATAGATTTCTGAAAAATTTATTGATGACTTGAAATTTATGTTTAGTGTAGCACTAAAACTTACAATTTAGTGTATCTAATAGACCTGATATCTCATATTCCGTCGGAGTTGTGAGTAGTTACATACAGAATTCGAAGAAGGCTCATCTTGAATCAGTTCGCAGAATTTTAAGATATCTAAAAGGAACAAGTGAATATGGCCTTTTATACAAGAAATGGGAAGATTGCAAGTTAGAAAGCTTCTACGATGCTGATTATGCTAGAGATCACGATACACAACGATCAACTACTGTTTATGTGTTCAAACTTAGTAATGGAACAATTTCTTGGTATAGCAAGATACAACCAACAGTTGCATTATCTACCACAGAAAGTAGAGTATAGAGCAACAATCATGGCAACACAAGAGAATATGTGGATAAAGCAACTAATGAAGGATTTGTACCAAGAAGCAAATCATACAGTGACTTTATTATATATTTACAAAAAGACTACTAACAAATAAACATGCAAAATTTTAACAACTCAAGATGATTGAACGATCCAAATCAGTTAATGTTGAAAGGGAGTGTAAAATATATATAACAACACTAACTATTCTAGAAAATTCTTGATTGCCTTCCTTTTATGCCAATTTATTCAATAGATTGCATCCAAAATTACAAGTCCATTGCAATCTCTAGATAGATAATAGATATGCTCAATTATACTCTATTCTATTATGTTTAAATAAATTCTATTTCGTGGGTCGTTTGATATTTTGTGTGTATTATTAAGTACCTAGAATTTTAAAATATCACTTAGACTTCAAATTTTTTGTATCTAGTACACTGATACTGATATTATATATAATTAGCAAAAATCTTAACTTTAATAGATGAAAGAAATTCATATGTAACGTATAATTCTCCAATTCATAATTGAAACAGAGAGAGAACTGTAATTGGATGAAACATTTACTATGTAATATGTTCGAGGAAGAACAGAAACTCATATGTTGGAAGAAGAACAGAAGCTTAAGAAATGCCAAATACTTTTCATGTATACAAAGTTATAAACATTGCAGAACACACCAACAAAGCTCATTCTTCCACAATTTATTTAACGAACATTAGGTAGAATGCAAAGCGCAGAACTCAGAAGGAACGATGTGTTGATGTCTAGCCGGAGATGTCAATTGACTTGATTTCTGGCTTCTTCTCTACCATTTTAGGCACTGTCACAGTCAACACTCCATTCTCCATGTTGGCCTTCACTTCCTCAACCTTAGCATTCTCGGGCAGCCTGAATCTCCTCATGAACCTCCCACTGCTTCGTTCGATTCTATGCCATTTGTCGTTCTTCTCCTCTTGCTCTTTGCTTCTCTCCCCACTGATTTGCAGCACTTGGCCCTCTTCCACTTCAACTTTGACTTCTTCCTTTTTGATTCCAGGAAGATCGGCCTTGAAGATGTGGGCTTCTGGGGTTTCTTTCCAGTCGATGCGAGTGTTGGCAAAAGCAGAGGTCTCACGAGCAGAGGAAGGGAGGTTGGCCAATGAGCTTGAAAATGGGAATCCTTCGAAGGGATCCCAAACGTCCAATGAAAAGGGGTCGAAGACGTTGCTCCGGCGGCCACCGAAAATGCTTGGAATCAGAGCCATGGTTGTTCAAGTTCGAAGCAGAGGATATTTGTTAAGAAACAGAGAATAGAAATGGATTTAATTGACAAAGATTGGTTGAAATGGTGTATTGTTTGCCGCTAACTCCTAAGGATGGCTTTCCAGTGGGGTGTTGAAACATTTAAATAGGAGAGCAGAGAACATATTTTAGAAACTTCTGGAAATAAAAAGTTCCTTCTGGTTTATTCTTGGCGAAGAAGACGATTCCACGAGCTGGACTCTTAAATTGGGGCTCAGACCATTTTCTTGGGCCTTTCAATTGGGCTTTCTCTCACCGAAATTAAATAAAAGAAATATTTCTTTCACCTGATTTTCAGTCTTTTTCTTATCAATTGAAAATATAAATATCAACTCCAAAATATATATATAGATATTAAAAATAGATATTACTTTCAAAAATTTAATTAATTACCTTCAATAGAGGATAACATATTTTCAAAGGTTATTTAAACTTTTTTGAAAAAAAATAATATATTTTTAAAATTTTTTTAATAACATTCCATAAAAGAGTGATAATTTTCAATGGTTTTTTAAACTTCTTTGATAAAAAAAATAATATATTTTTCAAAGATTCTTAATATTCTTTATAAATATAATATATTTTTGATAATTTTCGATAAATAGTAGATATTTTTCAAAAGTTTTTGATAATTTTCAATAAATAGTAGATATTATTAAAGGTTTTCGATAACTTTCGATAAATAGTAGATATTTTTCAAAGGTTTTCAATAATAAAAAGTAGATAATTTTCAAAGCTTTTTAATGTTCTTTTATAAATATAATATCATTTTCAAATGTTTTCAATAATAAAAAGTAGATGAGTTTTAAAGGTTTTTTAAACTCATTTGATAAATATAACATTTTTCTCAAAGGTTGTCAATAACCTTGGATAAAGAGTAGATAATTTTCAAATATTTTTTAAACTCTTTTAATAAATATAATATATTTTTCAAAGGTTTTCAATAATCTTCAATAAATAGTAGATAATTTTCGGAGATTTTTTTTAATTTCCTTTGACAAATATAATATCTTTTTCAAAGATTTTCAATAACCTTCGATAAAGATTAGATAATTTTCAGAGGTTTTTTTTTTTTTAATTTTCTTTGACAAATATAATATCTTTTTTAATGCTTTTCAATAATCTTCAATAAAGTGTGGATAATTTTCAAAGGTTTTTTTAAAAGAATTTGATAAATATAATATCTTTCTCAAAGGTTTTCAATAACATTCGATAAAGAGTAGATAATTTTCAAAGGTTTTTTAAACTCCTCTGGTGAATATAATATCTTTCTCAAAGGTTTTCAATAACCTTTGATGAAAGAGATAATTTTCATAGGTTTTCTTTAATGTCCTATGATAAATATAATATTTTTCTCAAAGAGTTGTCAAAAATCTTTGATAAAGACTAAATATTTTTCAAAGGCTTTTAAATCCCTCTAATTAATGTAACATTTTTCAAAGGTTTTTTATATTCTTGAATAAAAGATGGTCGAAATAGGCTTTTTTTTTTTTTTTTCTTTTTTTTGCAGTGATTCTAGCTATGACCAATTTCACAAATTTCCCCCTTTTGAAATCAATTGAGCATTCCCTCTTAATAAGGGACAAAAAGACATTTAGCACATAATTCAACTTGATGGTAGAAATATCAAATAAATTTTCAAAACAAATTTTTACTCAAAATAACTTTGGTTGGTTAATCCGATCAATTCATAGATGGTCGACAAGGCCCACTATTTGTTGTTACTATGGGGTCAAATAATATCCAATTACCAATATACATAAAAGGGACACAAAACAATATAGCAATAAGAGAAAATCAATTTCATTCAAATATGAAATTCATATATAAAAGTACATAATTCTCCATATGGAAAATAATTTACCAATTCTTCAACAATGTAAGTAATAGAATATGTATAACTTCATGCTTAAAAGACATTTAATAAAAACTCTAATCAATTTCATCCAAGAGTATAAACAACATATATTAATCATCAAAAGAATGATAATATCTTGCAAGACTCAAAATTCTTGCTCAAAACTTATTTTCGAGAAAAATACAAGGATAGAGCAACTAATTGACCAAAATGTCAAAATATAAGCAATAAAGACAAATGGCCCATAGATAAATATACAATAATTTCTCATGGCATTAAATCTAATCACTACTACAAAACTAAGCTTTAATGTTGGTTTAAAATTGACATTATAGGGGTACAATGTCGATCGGCAACTAACATTAAAGATCGTACTATAAAAGGTCTTTCATGTCTGTTGTCTTTAATGTCGGTTTCAAAACGACATTATAGATGACCAAGATGTCAATGCCAGTTATCTTCAATGTCAGTTTTCAACCGACATTGAATACTGTTTTCAATGTCGATTTCGAACTGACATTGAACATTATCTTCAATGTCGGGTTTCACCTACTTTTTGTCAGTAATTATTCGATATTATATGTTTTTCATCGTTTTTTCATTATATATATATATATTGCTTGCACATGTGCAAATGAATAGTATTTCTCGTTTACCTGTGCATGCACAAAATAAAATCTTAATTGCTTGTATGTATATAACAATAAACAAAAACTAACTAATTCACAACAAAGAAAATGATAAATTGTTTAACTAAGTAACCTATCAGCAAGTTACATTGATATTGATATACATAGAGCTCGATAAGTTCGAGAGAGCTGGTTGTCTACTTTAGAGGGTTCGAATTAGTCCAAACCTACAACTAACCACCTTTCACAAGATATAAATTTTTGAAAGATCAAAACTATAGTTTGACATCTAAAGAAGAAAAAAAATGTCTCTATTTGAGATATAAATAAAGAAAAAAAAACCCACAAAGCTCAAATACATAATGTGTTGGATCTAGAGTTCCCTAAGGAAAAGCATAAAAAGATTGCGATACCAAATCTTTACTCATTTATTGCATTTGCAAAACAAGAAAGCTCAATAGTTGAATAAATGGAAGACAACCCATAAGAAAAATATAGACCCAATTTCTAAGTCCTAAAAAGTTCAAAAGTAGACATGAGTTTTGCAAAGATAGAAAATGTATATCTTTCTACCTTGAGAATTGATAGCCGCATAGATGAAGATTGAAACTAAGTCTGACAGTCAAGAGAGAAATTAGTCATTCACTCATGTACATCAAAGAACTATCAAAATTACCAAAATACGAATATTTAACACTTCATAAAATAAATCCAACAAAACTTGATCAAAACTAACCAACTACATTCAATGACAACTAAAGCAAACTAAACTAATACCTATTACAAGTTTTCAACTAAAAAAGAAAAAACAAATTAAGAATCAACTTAAATTTAAAACAGTTTCAAATTCCAAATATTCAAAATAACCAAAATTCACCCAAGGCCCCCCACACCCACTTGACTTCCTCTTTACACAAACTCACAAAGTAGCATCTTACACTTTCTAAAAACAAGGTCATTGATGTTCCTCTAAACATGCTTTATATAAAACCACATAAACGATAACATGCTCTTCAATATTAACCATACGTATATTCAAACAACTCCACAACATGCTCATATCCTCCAAGTCACATAATAGCATTTCCGTGTGTTTTACCTATTAAAATCAACACAAGGAACATCCATGCAAAATAATATATATGAATCTTGGACATGTTTATGAACTCAAGCTAACCAATATTAAATTTTACACATGTTTAAAAATATATTATAAAATCTTAAAACTGATGTATGAGAAAATAACTCATAATCACAAGGGGGTCAAGTCAATGACAGATTCACATGCTTATTGTACATATTAGAGTAAAGGAACTGCTATAATAATGATGACAAATATACCTGCAAAGTTTGTTTCACCAACATATAATTTACCTTTGTGAAACAGGGTCTCAAATTAATATTAGTCAAGCAAACTTTCAAACACAGACAACACATATACAATGGAACTATCTATCACTAACATATAATTTACCTTCGTGCTCACAAAAAGCAATTCCTCTCCCAATACGTTTGTCCAAGAAATCACCTAAGCCCCATACAAAAACACCTAGCCAAAATGGTATTCGCACCGAATGAATCACTACAAAAATAACGCATGCACGTAAATAAACATTAAAATCAATTTCCCCCCTTTTGTTTTCCACTTTTTGGCTAATGGGAAATGGAATACAGTCATGCCATTCAATAAGCTGTAGTATTGCAAATAAAGTAAACAAGACTATACTCAACTCTTTATAATAAACCCAATGATCACTTGTAAAATAACACCAAATGCTCGAACCTTTTGTAGTTAATTGGAACATTACAATATTACTGTTTATTTTCCAACTAAATTTAACCTTGTCATAGAATGCTTTGCCCAAATTCACAAAATAAAACTAAGATGCGATGGAAGACTTCTTAAAAATTAAGTCCAATGAATACATGAATCAAATGAAAAAAATGGTTTCACATAAAACTCCTCTAATATTGAACCAAAACAAGGAATTACATCAATACCTCGAAAAGTCGACAATCAAGACCTCAATGTGGGTGCTTCAAATTCAAAATAATCAATCTTAAATTTGGGGATGTACACATACGAATGTACATTTTTAAGGATACGTCTGAAACCATAAACTATAAAGAAAAAAAAAAAAGAATAAACAAATTGAAAAAATACACAATATTAGACCAAAATTATAACTCAATGAAACATCACGTAAAAAAGAAGTTGAATACCACCAAATCTGAAGATAAAATGGGAATACCAAACATGCACATGGATTTGGTCCATGAAAATTGATGGTTGAATATGAGATGAATATACATAATTACAACATAAATCCCCACCATCACCCTACACTACATTTTGAGAGAAATATGCCATCCTCACCATACACTTCATTAAGACACTCCTAAAAGTATAAATTCAAGTTCCCAAGGTTAGATAGAACTTAGTTCAAAACGTTAATCGAAAACTCGAATAGTGTTCAGAATGAATAATCTTACCTACAACGACCTGAAACCTCAATCCAAACGCTTCAAATCAAACCTAGACTACAAACAAAGAATATCCAAGAGTTAAAATAGCAACTAAATTTAATTGGGATAACTTTAAATGGGATTTCAATCTAAAACTCATCAAAAGAGGCTTGGGCACTTGTTGAAAAGTGTTTGAACGATTCTGAATATGATTCAAAATTATGAATACAAGCTTCCAATCATTAGAGAAAAATCTAAAGGACTTTAAGCTAGATCGAAAAGAAATTTAGAGTCATTAACCCACAGAAAAACAAAATTACAAACAAAGTGAAAATTGTAGTCGCTCAAAAAAAAAAAAAAAAAAAAAATGTAGTCATTCCTGAGATAATGAAATACAATTCCAAAGGTTAAAATTGAGTTCACAACCTTGGTTGAAATCTAAAATAGTATTTAGAATGAGTAAACTTATCAAAAGTGACCTTAAACCTCAATCCGAACACCTCAAATCAAGCCTAAACTACAAACAAGGAAAAACGAAGAGTTAGAAGCTAATTTACACTATCTAAACTTGGTTCCAAAGGCTCTAAACATAGCTATAACGCTTAACACTCACCAAAATAGGCTTGGGTCCATGCTGAAAGGTGTTCAAATAACCATGAAACCGTTCCAAATCTCCAATTAAAAGCTTCCAAACATTAGAGACCAATATAAAAAACCTTAAAATATTTCAAAAAGGGATTTAGAGTGATATACCCACTGGATCAGACCCAAAGCGGCCCAAAACCTCGTTTGTTGGTGTCTGAACTCACTCAATCTTACATATTTGGAGGCATTAGGAAGTGGGTATTTCAAATCTGTTGTTGAAATTCAATGGGTAAGTGTCAAAACACACTGAGTAGGGGAAAATGCTAATGTTGGTATGCCTTATGTTGAGTGGGTAGCTGCTTCATGGTTAGATATCACAACGTCGTGGGTTGGTCTTCGTAAACGCCGTTCGTGGTTGTAGGTTGCATCGGACGTGAAGATAGTTGAATGTACTGCACGTGTCATCAGACAAGCACCGTCGTCATATCTCGCTGGTGGTTGTTGTATTGCTGTCAATTGATACAGGTCGTGAGTGTGTCGGTCGAGCTGCAACAACACGCAAAGGGGAAGGGTGTTGTACGGGTAATGTGAGGGAGGAAAAGAGAGAGGGAGGAAGAGAGCGAGGGAAAAAGAAGGAGGAGTGGGAGACCTTCTTTTTTTAATAAAATAAAACCTAAATTAAAGTATAAATAAATTTGAGAGGAAAACGAAAATGGGGAGGGAGGGGAAAAAATCAAGATTAAAAAATTGTCTTGGGATTCTAAAAAGAGGGTCAACTGCAGTGTTGGTTTTAAACTGATTTTATAGGTACCCCTACAATGTCAATTTAAAACCAACTTCAAAGATCCGTATTCTTTTTTTTTTTTTAGAAACTGATATTGTACATCTGTTTTTGGTTTTTCCTACCGATCAAAGCCCAGATTTCTTGTCGTGAATAACCAATGCAAGAAATCAATTTCATACTTTTTTTCAAAGTCATATAAGAAATATAATTTCCATAAAGATACCAAAAGAATAAATATCTCAATAATTAAAAAAAAAAACTAAGAGTTTACCAAATGTGCAATTTTTCTTTGTTGGATTCAAGCAAGCTATACTAGTTTCGTCCATTTGAATTAATTCCTCATTTGAAGACTAAGCAACAATTGCTTCTTGAATCAACCTACAAGTAAAGCTCAACCAAGAGATTTTGGTACCAATTTCTTGGGTCTTTCATTGTTAGTGAACAAAGACTTTGGAACCCATTTCAAATTAGTTCCAAAATTACTATCATTCATTTTTGGCAAATAACAAGTATGATATTTATGACCAATTTTTTCACAAGAAAAACATATAACATTAGGTAAGAATTTCTTTTAACTAATTGATTTTTCACAATATTTTTCTCAAAATTTTTTTCCTTGGAGCATTTTTCAGTTGAAAACAATTTGGTCTAATATGACCTTTAACTCCACAAAAATGACAAGTAGGTACAAGTTTTGGTTTTACATGGATATCTCTAGCCTTTTTATGATTATACACGAGTTTAGCATCATTCATGCAATGAGTTTTAGCAAGTGAATGTTTAGGCCTAACTTTGATTTTTCAAGCTTATTCACAAAGTTCACATTACAAGCACAATTTGGTCTAGCATGAAATTGTTTATGCACAAACTTTGAATTTTCATGAATACGTTTACCTTTTTTATACTTTGGCTCAAAATTAGATACATTAGGCAAAACATATTGAGACATATAAGGGATGCCTTTAACAAAAGTAGTACTTTTAAAAGTAAATGAACAACTTCTATTTATATAGCTTAATCCCCTTTTTATCATGAGAAGATTTACTCATGTCAATAATTTTATTTAATTTTTGTGCACCACTAGCCAATTTATTTATGGACTCTTTTGCAATTTGAAGTTCTTTATTAGCAAACAATTCGTTCTCTTTAAGCATATGTAAAAGATCATTTTCTCATGAATATCACATTCAAGAAATTTAATTTTGTCAACAAGAGACAACTTATCTTTTTCTAAACATTTATTGCTATTTTTAAAGTCAAGAATTTTATCTTTCAAGCTAGCAATTTCATCTTTCAACTCTAAAGAAGATCTAATTTTCTCATTTTCATTTCTCAAGTGATTCACTTCAAGTTTCAATTCACAAGATAAAGATTTATTATCATCATTTTCTTTTCAAGAAGAGTACTTCTATCATTCAATGCAAATTTCTCATTACAACACTTATCATGCAACAAAGAGTTATAAGCTCTATTCTTTAAACAAGAATTTTCATCTATCAAAGATTTATTTTCAAGAGATAATGCTCTATAATTCTTTCATAATTTCACATATCTAGAGCTAATCTTTTCAAATACTTTCAAATCCATCAAATAATTCGTCATAAGAAGAGATTTTATGATTTACCTCATTTTTGTCATCTCTAGAATCGTTCTCCGAATGAGCCATTAAGCACAATGAGGATCTATCACATTTATCTTTCCCTACTACATGGACTTTTCCTTGATTTTGGGAATAATTCTTTTTTACATCAATTAAATCATTAGTATTATTGGCTTTCTGGTCCATAATCTCAAATTAATTAATTTTAATTAATTAATTCAATCATATTTTGATGATAATAAATCTGCTTTTATTCATTAACGATTTGAGTGTTTTGAAGTATCTATTGCGTAGAGCTCGGAACAATGGTTTCAACGCAATTTAAATCGCTCAAATCAGAGTTCAAACGAATAATATATAGCTAAAACAAGTTTAACCGAAAAATCCTGAGTTGATGACGTAACAATTTCTTTTTCATCAAAGTGGACCAATTGAAAGGTGTCACTTGGAACAACAGACACATGGTGGACTTTTGATTTTTGGATTGATTTTAAAATAAAAATGAATTTAAAAAGAAAATAAATTTAATATTATTTTATGTTTTATTTAACGGCTAGTGGACACATGATGAAATTTTACTTTTTGTTGAATTTTAAAACAAAATGATTTAAAAATATACATATACTATTATATTATATTATGTTTATGTCAAACTACTAGTTGAGTTAATCACCATCATTTAATTTTCTTTTCCAAGATCCAATAGTCCAAATTAAATGTGGTTTCCAACAAATTTTCCTCTTTATTTAAACTCGTATTCTTCTTCGAATGTTTAGAACAAATTTCATAATTTTCAATCCTCTCCAAAAGTACTTGCTCTCTCCAAGCTTCAATTTTCTCTTTTCATCCTCTTCTTGAGAGAGATATTTTAAGTTGTAAGGATTGATTCATTGAAAGCTTTAATTTGTAAGTCTACTTTTTGAGAGAGTTTTCCTCATATTGTGCTTCATTTCAAATCCATTGTAAGAGTTGCTCTTGATCGGAAAAAAGAGTTTTAACGGTTTGATTCTCAATTGTGGAAAGAATCAAGTTTGTTCTTGCGTCCCAAAAAAGAATGTTGTAACGGCTCGACTCTAAGTCATGGAAAGAGTCAAGTTTGAGTGACAAACACAAAAGGAGCTTGGAAAGTAGATGTAGGTCGGTTGTGCCGAACTATTATAAAATTCTCGGTGTCAATTTCTCTATCCCTCAACTATTTAATTTTGCAATTAATTTGTTATTAAATTTTATCGCTTGAAATTATTTGCAATTTTTGTTCTTGAATTTAATTGTTCATATATGTTTATTTTGATTGGTAGTTCTTAAATTTATATATCATTTACCAATCCTTTTATTAGATTTAAATATTGTGCTTTAAAAGTGTGATGGTTAGTATTGTTTAATTCAAAGTGAGACTATTTGTATAAATTTATTGTTTAAATTACTTGTTAACAAAAAGTTTGTTAATTTGTTTAATTGGGCTCACATTAGTAAAGTGTTTTAATTAGTTTGATTAAACCTTATTTACCCTCTTTAAGGTTGTCATACCGATCCTACAATTGGTATCAAAGTCGGTTGCTCTCTTGTTTGTGATAAACATTTTCATAAACTATTTTTGATTGATATCCATTGTTTGAGTTTCTCACTCCTACAATTGGTACCAGAGCGAGGTCGCTCCTGATTTCAATTATTTCTTTTAATCAAAAGCTATTTCATTCGATACTTATTGATTGAGTTATTTACTCCAACAGTGATATTAAAGAGATTGCTCATTTTCAAAAATTATTTTGATATTAAAGTATCTTTTTAATATTTTAAAAAATATATTTGAAAAGCTTAATTGTTAGAGCTATGGAAACTTTAAATAGTGATTCTATTGATAGACTCCATTCTTTGATGAGAATAGATATGATGTTTGGAAAAACAAAATGAAAACATTTATGCTTGCTATGGATTTGAGCATGATTTTTCAAATTTCAAATTGAATAATGAGTTGCTCACTTTTAACGCCAAAGCTATAAATATCTTGTGCATTGGATAGACAATGTGATAAAATTTTACATTTTGATTATGCATATGATATTTGAAACTTTCTTGATAATACGTATAGTGTAGAAAATTTTCCTTGTAGCACTAATGGTCTATTTGATGTGAAGGAGAATTATAATTCTCAAAATCAAGAAAAGTTTCATGAAGAGAAAAAGGGAAAAGGTATTCAATCCTCTTTATGTTTGATGGCTCATTCGGATAACAATTCTGAGATGAGAGCGATCAAAATGAGGTAATCTATAAATCCATTTCTTACTATGAGTTGTATGATGCTTTTGAAGATATTCAACTTGATTTAGAAAAAGTTAGCTCTAGATATTTGAAATTATTAAAGAAGTTCAAGGCATTGTCTATTGAGAATAAATCTTTGATAGACGAAAATTCTTGTTTAAAGAATAGAGCCAATAACACATTGTTGCATAATTCTTGTTGTGATGAGAAAATTGACTTGAATAATAAAATTACTTTTCTTGAAAAAGAGAATGATGAGCGCAAATCTTTGTCATGTGAATTGAAAGTTGAATTGAATGATTTGAGAAATAAAAATGAGAAATTGGAATCTTTCTTTTTGGAATTAAATGATGAACTTGCTAGTTTGAAAAATAGAATTATTGATTTGGAAACTAGCAATATAGCATTAGAAAAAGAGAAAATTCCTTTTGTGGATCAAATTAAATTTATTGAATATGATAAAAATAATCTTTTATACAAGCTTAAAGAAAAAGAATTACTTGCTACTAAAGAACTTGAAATTGCAAAAGAATCTTTAAAGACATTGACTATAGGTGCACAAACATTGGATAAAATAATTGATTTGGGTAAACCTTGTAATGACAAAAAGGGGTTAAACTATGTGAATGAAAATTCTTTGTCTAGTTCTTAGACTACTTTTGTTAAAGGCACCCCTTCAATGTCCCAAGATGTTTTACCAAATGTGGCTAAATTTGTTAAATCTAAATTTGTGCATACGCTTGACAAAGGTAGACATGTGCATGAAAAATTAAAGTACATGCATAAACATGTTCATGAAAAATCAAAATGTGTGCATAGTTCTAAATTTGTGCCTAGACATATAAATCCTAGAAATATGAATGTGAAAATAAAATTTGTGCCTACATGTCACTTTTGTGGAGTTAAAGATCATATTAGATCAAATTGTTTCAAATTCAAAATACTCCAAAAACGAATATCTTTAAGAAAAAATATCGTGAAAAATCAATTAGTTAAAAAGAAATTCTTACCCAGCGTTATTTGCTATTTATGTGGCAAAATTTGTCATAAATTCAATGCTTATTATTTGTCAAAAATAAATGCTAGTAATTTTGGAAATAATTTGCAATGGGTTCCAAAATCCTTGCTTACTAACAATGAAGGACCCAAGAAATTGGTACCAAAATCCTTTGATTGAGCTTTGTTTGTAGGTGTGATTCAAGAAGAAATTGTTGCTTAGACTTCAAATGAGAAATTAATTCAAATTGAAGCAACGAAAAGGCTTGCTTGAATCCAACAAAGAAAATTGCATATTTGGTAATATTTATTTTTTGATTTGTTGAGATAAATACTCTTGGTATCTCTATGAAAATTAATTTTGAGCATGTTGTTTGGAAGGGTTGTTAAATTCCTCTTCATAAGGGGAGTATTTGAATTGATTTACTTTCTTGATCCCTATTAGCATTTTGTTCAAGATCAGTATAAATATATTTGTTATGCTACCATGCTTATACTTATTTGATAATATTGATTTGCTAATTGGTGTTGCTTTTATTTGGCATCATTATTTGATTTTCAACGATTAGTATTTATTTTATAATATTTGATATTTTGGTAACTCAATTGCATGAATTACTTGAATGATTTTATATCCTTGGAATTTATTGATTTCTTTTAGAAGGAGAGTGCATATTTCTAAGGGGAGTTTTTCTCTTAATTCACATGTAAATTTGATATATTTGATGATATTGATTCTCTATAGTGTTTCATTATTGTGTGCCCGTCTCATGCATATTGTTTATGCTTTTAGAGAAGTAATTATCTAGAGAGTTAAAAATATGTTTTGAAATCTTATTTGATATTTCTGCTCTCAAGTTGAACATTGTGCTAAATATCTTTTTGTCCCTTATCAAGGGAAGTGTTCAATTGATTTCAAAAGTGGAAGAAATTTGTGAAATTGGATTTAAATAGAATTAGCTTGAGCTTGGTTTATTCTTTTTTAAGCCTCTTGAATTTAAAATATTGCTAGTGGGTCGGCTATACTAACTAGTAGTACAAATGGCTAGTCCAGGATCAAATCTCAGGGAAGCGCAGAAGATTAGTTCATCAAAGCTCGTTTTCAGTTAAAGGGATAAATGGGAGGAGGGTTGGTGTAGATTGATAATTGAAAGTGCATGAAAATAAAATGCGAGAAAAATAAAGATAGAAGCACAATTAATTGAGATGTCTTAGCTTAGAGGAGTGGATTTACCCAATGTAATTTAGATCATCGACCGAATTTATGACTTAAACTTCTTGTTTATGCTTAGCTCAATTGATTGGAATCCCAACCAATGGTCCTAATTATCTAATTAATCAAAATGCACAGAAACCGAATTCGCTCCATACAAATTAACGAATCGCATTAAGTTCTAAGGATTATGCTAAGACGAGTGTTTAACTTTCAACGTCTAATTAAACAATCAATACATTTTTTCTCTAGGTTGTTAGGAGCAATCCTTTTTGCCTAACTAACCTATTACTTCCAATGGGATTAACCTATAAATATGTGTCAGATATTACAAGGTAATCTCAAAGCATTAGAATCACACGACAAAACTATTAGGCGTCAATCAAACAATTAAAATCATGCAATTCATAAACATAAGTTCGGATCAAAACCCATAAACAAGTTTGTATACATCATTAAATTAAAATCTCACAAAGTTACATCGAGATCCTCTGAATCCCTAAACTAAGAAACCAAAATCTTATCTTCTCATGGAGGATGAAAAGCTACAATTTGGCATCTACTCGATAAATTACTAAAGATACTGAAAATTTAAGGAAAAGGAAGGAGGACGAATTTTTACTTCGGTCTCCATCGATTTGGCCTTCCAAATTCGGCATAATTTGACCTAAGGCCGAGGAGAAGTATATATAGAGATCAATGCAGTGTATGTAGTCCAACGCATAGTCCAACGCTCACTTGCGCATAGTCCAAGAAGTCCAAAACGAAGCGTCAGGCAAGAAGTCCAACGCTCACTTACGCGTTGCTTGTCCGTCAATCGTCACAGCGTCACAACGCTCTAAAGAAGTGTTGCAACACTGATGCTTCTGCCTTTCAGCATTGAAGTTCAAACGTTTGAGATGCGTTGGAACACTGGCGATGATTCAACTTTAGAGCATTGTGACGCTTGGGGCAGCGTTGCAACGCTCCCTTGCAATCCAAACTTCTGTCTTCAAGCGTTGAACGAGCGTCACGCTTAAGCCAATTATGAGCATCGTGATGCTCCAGTAGGGGCATTTTGGTCATTTTGATTCCTTTAAAGCCCAAATGCTCAAATTAATTTCTAATTACTTCAAATTAACCTCATTTTTCACCAAATGATTAATTCTACCTCTTGGTTACTCGATACCTACAAAATAGGAAAATAAACACGTAAAATACAATAACGAGTCTGAATTAAACTAGGAATAATAGCTCTTTTTGAGAGCTATCAGTTACTTATGATATATTTTTTTTAGAAGATACGTCAATAGGAGAAAAAAATACAATGAATGTGCTTGTGTTTTTAGAGGAAGCTTTCTTGTCTTTTTTTTTTTTTTTTTTTATTAATTGTCTTTTTTTATTGATTCCAAAAGGGGGAGAGATAATAGGAAAAATGAAAACATCCTTGTTTTCAAGTGAATTGAATTTGTGTATGTATGTTGATTGTGTTTCAAGTTCATATTTTATATCACACACCACTTTAGATTTCATTTTTCTTGAGTAATTTGTCATCATAAAAAAGGGGATATTGTTAACTTTTTGATCCTTAATCTCAAATTAATTAATTAATTAATATGTTGATAATAACAAACCTGCTTTTATTCATTAATGATTTTAGTGTTTTGAAGTGTCTATTGCGTAGAGTTGGAACAACGGTTCCAATGCAATTTGAATCGCTCAAGGAGTTCAAACAAAGAAGATATGACCAAAACAAGCTTAACAAAAAAAATCCCAAGATGACGTAGCAAAATTTTTTCATCAAAGTGGATCAATTGGAGCAATAGAGAAGTGACATATGGTGGACTTTTGATTTTTTGATTGATTTTAAAATGAAAATGAATTTTAAAAAAAAAATAAATTTAATATTATTTTATGTTTGTGTCTAACAGCTAGTTGGACACATTATAAAGTTTTATTTTTTTGTTGGGTTTTAAAAGAAAGTGATATATATATTGGCCATATAGTCTTTTCCCGACAACAACAGTTGTGAAAAGAGTTGTATCAGAAGTTGTGTAAAGAGTGTATCATCATCAGTTGTTAATCCAACCTCCCTTGTAATATCAGTGTATCATCATCAGTTGTTAATCCAACCTCCCTTGTTAATTTAGTTGTGAGGATTGATTCATTGAGAACTTTCATTTGTAAATCTACTCTTTGAGAGAGTTTTCCTTATAATGTGTTTCATTTCAAATCCAGTATAAGGTTGCTCTTGATCCCAGAAAAAGAGTTGTAACGGTTTGACCTTTAACTGTGAAAAGGATCGGATTTGTTCTTGCACTGGAAAAAAGAACGTTGTAACAGTTTGACTCTAAGCCGTGGAAAGAGTCAAGTTTGAGTGACAAACCCAAGAAGAGCTTGGAAGTGGATTTAGGCCGGTTGTGCTGAACCACTATAAAATTATCGGTGTCAATTTTTCTATCCTTGAACTATTTAATTTTACAATTAATTTGTTATTAAATTTTATTGCTTGAAATTATTTGCAATTTTTGTTCTTAAATTTAATTACTCATATATGTTTATTTTTATTGGTAGTTCTTAAATTTATATATCATTTACTAATCCTTTTGTTAGATTTAAAAATCGTGTCTTAAAGTGTGATGGTTAATTTCTTGTTTAATTCAAAGTAAAACTATTTGTATAAATTTATTGTTTAAATTACTTGTTAGCAAGAAGTTTGTTAAATTGTTTAATTCGGCTCACATTAGTAAAAAGTTTTAATTAGTTTGATTAAACCCTATTTAAACTAATTAAAACATTTTAAAAGTTTTAATTATTTTATAGTGGTTCTCATCCCCAATACCAAACTTAATATTTATTTTGTTTTTGTTGGGTGAAAATTTAACTTTCAAAAATAAGAGGGAACCAACCTTTGGTTGGAGAATCCGAAAAATTTTGATTTGGAAGCCTCCCTTATATACTCCAATCTTGAGTTTTGGGTTTGGGTCCTAAGGGGTACCCATGTTTTGAATGGAGTGAGGAAATAGAAAAATGTGGGTTTGTGTGGACATCCCACATGCATGCTGTCTCGAGTGGTGAGGTGCATGTGTGATTATTAATTTGAATAACAATATTATTATTTTTTATATTTTTTTTAAAACCAGAAAAAAAAAACAAAACAAAAGGAAAGTCCTCCCATTCGCGCAAGTCTGATTCGTCCGCACAAGTCCGTTTCGTCCATGCACGTTCTGAGGCTCTCCACCTCTTTCGCTCCCTATCATTCTATTGGATCAACACTAGTACGCAGTGGAAGAAATCAAGATCCATAAGCATTCTAATTCATTAATTTTGATTGAAAAGAAACATGCTAAAACAGAGTTTAAGGGTTACATACCTTGGCCGAACCATCGAAATCTCTATTTTTAGCTGCTAAATCCTCTGAATCTTTGTGTAGACCACCACAAGATCTTCCCTACTATCCTCTTGGTGCTCTAGATTGAGTTGTGGGACTCAAAATAAGTTGGAATCAAAGAAAATATGGAGAAAGCTCATTGAACTGACCCATTGAAGAACACCTTCTTCATCTGAATTTTTCAGCAAAAATTCAATCGGTTCATCATTCTTTTCTTCACTCCAACTCTTCAATATATTGGAGACTATCATGCAAAGAGATTGTTGTATAGGATGCAGCTCATGCTTGGAGTAAGCCAAAGAAGAGGTGGTGGGTTCCTTGTAAGCTAGTGAGCAAGTTGAAGATGAATTTGAAAAACCCAATTTTCAAGTTTGTGTAATTTTTCAATTTTCAAAAATCCAAAATTGATTTTAAAATCATATTTTATTTCTAAAATGAAAATTTATTAATTTTACAAATTAATTTCATAAATTAATTTTCCAATAAAATTAATAAATAATTATTTAAACAATTTAAATAATTATAATTAATTTAATATACAATATTAAATTAATTTTTATACAAATTCATCTCCATATATTTAAATCATATTTAAATATATTTTTTCCAATTCCGTTTGATTCTAATATGAACGTTTCAAATTAACTTATCACGCTACCTTAGAGCTAATCCATTTCTGAGCTAGTAGGGAGACCTCATGAACCTACAGTTCATGGGCTTCAACGATCCGAGATTAATCGGCTAAACTCATTAGGCCGATCTAAACCCCATTCGTTAATTAATGGGTCAATCCACTAAAGCCCATAGTTGAACTCCCTTCACTGTAGATATATTATATCCACTCGATATAACCATGATTAGTAAGTTAACCCTCTACAGGTTGTTCGTAATAACGGCTGGGTCAAATCTCTTTTTTACCCCCAAAATTATCTCTTGTTCCTTAAGTCCCCATTGATCCCTAATGAACAATTGTTTTGTGATCAAATCACAAAACCAAGTCCATCTCATACCAAATGAGAGGGTGGGATCCCTTGTTCAAGCCCCAGAATCAGCACTTAAGAGAACAACCTCTCTACTATCCCTAAAGTGGGTAGGAGTGAATTCCCTCTTGCATCCTATGTCCCCAGCTATCTATCTAGTCTTACCAATGAAATGGTAGTCATATTGAGTCGGCGTTGTTGAGCCAACCCTCACCTATGCAAATCTAAGGGCAATCCGAGATAAACAGGAGTACATAGTTAGCTCAGGATTAAGGTCAAGTTACCTAGGTCATCGCTTTGAAATAGTCAGCCTTAAACAGTAAACAGCGTTATAAAGTAAGAATGACTCATTTCGTGGTCCAATCTTGTACAAACTCTTTTGCATAAGAACACCCCCATTTCTCATGTCCAATATGAACGAATTAGAATCATTTCGTTTGTAGCACTTTACAACTCCTTGTAACAACTACAGAGCAGGCTATATCCAATAGTGTTACCAGAATAAGGTACCCAACTTTATCCATGTACTATTATAGATCATTTTCACTATTTACTCGAATCTGATCCACCTTTATATCTCTACATAAAGTTCAAGTACTCATCTAATAGTCAATGGACTTTTAGATTTATCAGATTTCTATTCAAGCAATAGATCTATTCAATAACACCTTTATTGAATTTTCAGAATAAGCTCCATTATTTACATACCACGAGTTTTAGGACATAAAACCCAACACGTTCCACGCTAACGGCCTATAAAAGGTGTGGCCTTCAACACTTCAAAAATACGAATTTCATCATTTACTCTTTTCCTCTCCTAACTCTTCCATTTTCATTTTCCTAGCAGTGGGTTAGAAAGGGTATATGTTTCGGTCGGTAACAGTACATTTTCGATCGGGTTTCTTTGGCAGTTTTATCCTGGGGACGACGTGACAATTTTCAGACTTGCTTGCGTACTTGGGCAGAGCCGCAAAACGTCTTAAAGAGAGCGAGCTCCGCGACTCAGCCTATAACGAGTTTTTGTTTTGCAGGTTTTTGTTTCTTGCTTGACCGTTGTACCTTGACCATTTGTTGTTCATCGTTTTAAGGGTCTTGCCGTTTCCAATAATTTTAAGACGTATCCCGCCACATCATCAACGACCCTCACTAGCAACAATAACGTTATGATATTTGACCTCAACCATCAATTCCGATTCGGAGGAGCGAACTTCAAACGGAGGAAGCAAAAGATGCTGTTCTTTTTCACCATTAAGAAAGTTGTCGAAACTTGTACCAAAGATAAGCCGATCGTCCATTTAGAAGAACCAAATGAAAAAAAGATAAAAGAAGTTGCTGATTGGGAGAAGAAAGACTTTCTTTGTAAGAATTTTATTTGAAATGGTTTGACTGATGATCTGTATGACTACTATAGTACAATGAAGACATCGAAGGAGGTTTGAGATGTCTTACAAAAGAAGTATGACATCGAGGAGGCCGGGTCGAAGAAATATGTTGCTAGCCGTTATCTTAAGTTCCAGATGACGGATGACAAATCCGTGGAGGCCCAATCCCATGAACTACAGAAGATAGCCCATGAGATAATTACTGAAGGTATGCCTCTAGACGAACAATTTCAAGTTGTTGTTATTATTGATAAACTACCCTTTTTGTCGAAGGACTTTAAGAACACTTTGAGGCATAAGACCAAGGAGTTCTTCTTAGAGAGTCTTATCACCTAGTTAAGGATTGAGGAAGAAGCTCGAAAGTAGGACCAGAGGGAGGCGGTGAACGCAGTACTTGGGAAACCCGCCTCATCCATCGTAAAACCTGACTAAAAATCTAAGTGGACAAAGAGGAAAGGTCAGAATTGTGGCTCCAGCAACCAGAACCAACAGAAAAAACAGGAGCCCTCTTCAAGAGAAATGGTACAGTTCCTCTGCTTTAATTGTAATAAACCTGAGCACATGGCTAGGAACTGTAGGAATGGGCGTCGTCTAGCTGGTCAGGCAAACCTGACAAAAGAACCGTTAGTCGTCATGATCACAAAAGTAAATGTGATCGGTGGTTGTGAAGGGTGGTGGATAAACACTGACACTACACGGTATATCTGTCACAACCTTAGTCTATTTAAAACTTATACTGAAACTAAGGATAAAAATATTCTGTTGGGAGATCACCACTCCATGAAAGTTGCTGGAACTGAGAGGTGAAACTAAAGTTTACCTCTAGGAAGACCCTCACGTTCAAGGACGTCCTGCACACTTCGAAGATAAGAAAGAACTTTGTTTCGAGCTATCTCCTAAAAAAAGTCGGGTTTACTCAAACTATAAGGGCAGGCCTATATATCCTTACCAAAAATAATGTATTTGTAGGGAAAGGGTATGCAACTGAAGGAATGTTCAAATTAAATTTAGACCTTAATAAAATGAAATCTTCTGTGTATAAACTGTGTTCTATGAATGTTTGGCAAGTTAGACTCTGTCACGTGAATAAGAA
Source organism: Benincasa hispida (assembly GCF_027475165.1). NCBI lineage: Eukaryota > Viridiplantae > Streptophyta > Magnoliopsida > Cucurbitales > Cucurbitaceae > Benincasa > Benincasa hispida. The sequence continues at coordinate 33,196,811 of NC_143484.1, read as the reverse complement.
TTTAATTAGTAACATGATTAGGCTGGAAATGATACCTAAGTTATCCACGAATGATTTTGATAAATGCGAGTATTGTAGTCAGGCTAAAATTACTAAAACTCTGCATAAATCTGTACTTAGGAATTCTGAGCCTCTAGATTTGATTCATTATGATGTATGTGAATTTGATGGCATATTGTCTAGGAACAATAAAATATATTTCATTACCTTTATTGACGACTGCTTTGATTTTACTTTTGTATACTTTCTAAAAAACAAAAGTGATGCTTTTGATGCCTTCAAACTTTTTTGTTTCTGAAATAGAGAATCAGTTTAATAGAAAGGTTAAAAGACTTCGTAGTGATAGGGGAACCAAGTACAACTCGGACAGTTTTAAGTTCTTTAACTCACATGGAATAATACACGAAAAGACCGCACCTTATTCTCTTGAAATGAACGGAAAAGCCGAAAGGAAAAATAAAACTTTTGTTGAGCTAGTAGTTGCTATTTTACTTAGTTCAGAAGCCGCGTCTTATTGGTGGAGTGAAATCATCCTTACCATGTGTTATGTCCTAAATAGAATCCCAAAGACTAAAATCAAAACTTCATCTAACGAAATTCTCAAGAATAAGAAACCAAACTTGTCCTACTTTAAAACATGGGGTTGTCTAGTCTTTGTAAGGATTCCAGACCCAAAAAGGAGAAAGTTGGCTAGTAGAGCTTACGAGTGTGTCTTTATAGGTTATGCCTTAAATAGTAAAGCCTATAAGTTCTATGATCTAGTGAACCAAGTGATCATTAAGTCAAATGATGCCGACTTCTTTGAAGATAGATTTCCTTATAAATCAAGGAATAGTGGGGCTCTGAATCACATGGTCTGACCCTGTTAGAAATCCTAACCCTTGAGATGAAACCGACCCAAAACCCAGAAGAAGCAAAAGAGCTAGAATCGCCAAAGATTTCGAAAATGACTTCCTGACCTACAATGTACAATGTAGAAGAAGATCCTAAAGATCTGAGATGCCAACCTATGGCAAGAAGCCATTAATGATGAGATGAACTCACTTGAGTCAAATAGAACTTGGCACTTGGTAGATCTACCCCCAGGTTGTAAGGCAATAGGGTGCAAATGGATCTTAAGGAGGAAACTTAGACCTGATGGAACTGTCGACAAATTTAAAGCTAGGTTAGTAGCAAAGGGCGTTAGACAAAGAGAAAACGTAGATTTCTTTGACACCTTCTCCCCTGTCACTAGAATTACCTCAATCCGTGTTCTATTCTCTCTCGCTGTCCTTTATAACCTTGTAGTACATAAGATGGATCTAAAGACTGCTTTCCTAAACGGTGAACTTGAAGAAGAGATTTACATAGAACAACCTGAGGGTTTTGTAGTCCATGGTCAAGAAAATAAGGTGTGTAAATTGGACAAATCTCTCTGCGGACTAAAACAAGCTCCTAAGCAATGGCATGAAAAAATTGACGACCTTATCCTATCTAAAGGTTTCAAGGTTAATGAAAGTGACAAATGCATCTACTATAAGTTTGATAATAATCTCTGCACTATTTTGTGTCTATATGTAGATGATTTATTGATCTTTGGGTCAAACTTGCACGTCATAAATGATTTGAAATCAATATTGAGTGCAAACTTCGACATGAAAGACTTGGAGAAGTTAGTGTAATCTTAGGCATAAAAGTGAATAGGTCTAAAAAGGGAATTTCTTTAGATCAATCTCACTATATAGAAAAGATTCTAAAGAAATATAATTACTTTGATTGTAAACTAGCCTATACTTCTTATGACCCTAGTGTCAAGCTGTTCAAGAACACTGGTGATAGTGTTAATCAATCTGAGTATGCGAGCATCCTAGGTAGTCTTAGATACGTTGCTGACTGCACTAGGCCAGGCATAGCTTATATTGTAGGATTACTTTGCAGGTTTACGAGCAAACCTAGTAAAAAGCATTGGAATGCTATAGAAAGAGTAATGAGATATTTGAAGAAAACCCAAAACCTAGGATTACATTATCAAAAGTTTTCCGCTATCCTGGAAGGTTTAAGCGATGCTGACTGGATTTCTCTTTCGAATGATTCAAAGGCTACAAGTGGCTATATCTTTAATATAGCAGGCAGAGTTGTCTCTTGGAAGTCCAAGAAACAGACTATTTTAGCCCATTCTATGATGGAGTTAGAAATGATAGCATTAGCAACAGCTAGTAAAGAAGCAGGCTGGCTTAGAAGTCTGCTATTAGAGATTCCTTTATGGGAAAAGTCGGTACCAACCATATAGATCCATTGTGATAGTACTGCAGCAATCGCAAAAGTTCATAACCGTTACTACAACGGAAAGAGACGACAAATACGTCGTAAGCACAGTATCATTAGAGTGTTTCTCACTAATGGTGCAGTTAGAGTGGATCACATACGAACTGATGAAAATTTGGTAGATCCTTTTATGAAAGGACTGGCCAGAGAAAAGTTTTTCAGAACCTAAGAAAGGATGGGACTCATGCCTATAGAAAGATGAATCACGATGAGAAAAACTCAACCTGTAGACTGGAGATCCCAGGAAACAAGTTCAACAGGTAATAACTGATCACGAGTGATATATAGTGAATCATGCTAAACCAAACACAGAGTTCCATTCCTATGACTTATAGTCTGAGCATGATATCCTGAAGCATAAGAAAGGTTGAACTCAGTTCTTAATGAGATCTATACTTGATGATAAGTGTGGTATCTAGCTACAGGAGAACTCTTGATAGACTCACCTATGTGAATGTAGAAGTGAGGGTTGCTTCCTATGGAGTCTTTAGGCAAACTCGCTAGAGCATTCACTAAACCGGGATACACGTGCTAGGTCTTAAAGCATGGGCTTTCGTACTTATTAAGGATTGTTGGAAAAAATTTAAATGTTGAGAGAGAGGGCATCATAGAAGTATATGTAAAATGATCAAGTGGGGTTGTTGGATATTCATTCTGAGCATTAGGTCAAATAGAAACATCCTAATATCTTATTGGATCACCTTGTTCTTCCATTGGAACATCACCATTCAAATGTCGCACTCGATATATAGAGGTGAGTCTACCCAAGAACCTTAAAGTAGATAATGTCAAATTTGGTAAATCGACTTGAAAAAGAATTGAATAACAAGTTAATGACTTTAAATTTTATTTTGGTATGCAATGAAGAAATAAAATTAAACAATCCTAGTAAATAATAAACTCATACCAATAAGTGATAGGAAGCTCCTACTTTCGTTATATATCGCCTGCTCACAATGGAATACCATTCAATATATCCAGGCCCAGTATCTACACTGTTATTAATAAGAGGTCCATTAATAACCAAATTTTGACGATTTTCCCAAATTGAAATTTGAGGAGCCAAATATGCAATCTAGTCTCGTTCATGCCTACCTCTTAGATCGTCTGAATGGAGTCAAGCGTCTGTATTGCAAGGTTGAGGAATTTGTTGCAACATCCTAAATTTGACGCATCACACGATCTGGGTGATGCCACTTCAAACAAAAATACATATGATTGGACATCTAGATGTCCATATCTCATTACCATCGAGACAATATGGCGACAATAGTTGAATGAGATAATTATATGGCTCCCAAATAATCTGCATGCATATGTGTCAAAATATGAATGAACCAAAAGATTGAAACATTATTAATATATAATATATGAATGAATATATTATCACTTGGCTAGGCATATGTCTATCCAATATGTATCTATATTGCAGTAGAACATGTGTCAGTGCTCTAATTATAGTATGGTTGTCATTCTATCTACAACAATCACATGTTAGATTTTAGCTATTAGTATTTCATAATGATGACAACAATAAGGAGGTAAAAATGTTTACCATACTGTAAGTGGCCTGTCACCCAAGTTGTTTTCATATCGGTAGAGTCGTCAAGGCGCTAAAAGTAGAAATCGATCCCACGCCTAAATCTGCAGCAATAGAAGTGAGCCTGCAATGTCTTTGCCATCTATAACTGCACCCTTGCATAGTTGCCTATATAACCATGCAATAAATCCAATCCCCCAACTGTACGTTCCAATAACATCAAAATCTACTAAGAGAGGAAGATACATTAGGTGCACTCTGCTGTTAAATTTGTCAGCAAATACCAATCTTCCAATCAATGTGAAAATATATGTACAAGCATATCGTTGAAGTTCCTCTTCATCTGCATTATCTAGTAGATGGGTAAAGTTATTGAATTGATCAGCTAACCATGGTAGGCTAAGACGACCTCTCTAAAGAACGGCATCATTCGTTGTTACGCCTAAAGAGATGACACAAAGTTATTCCCAGTCATAATTTAATGACCCGATCAATGGTCTTCCATTAATCGAGAGTCTAAATTGGATAGCTACATCTTGAAGTGTAATCGTACACTCTCCATGCAACTTGTGGAAAGTGTGTGTCTCTTGTCGCCATCGTTCAACTAATGTTGCTATTAGATGTCAGTCTAGTTGTATAAATTTGATACATGAGACTCCATGGAATCCTGCGGCTCGTAGATAATTCGATATACGAGGGTCTGGGTCTTTCTACCTTCAAATAACAGCCTCCCATTGTCGACAATGCATAGCATCAACGTGCTTGTTTTCCGAAACAACTTTGGATCTATGATTGCACTATAAGTACAAAACTGAGCCGTTGTATGGCCCTATGCTAACATCATCGTCCATCTGATCTCATAAAAATGATATTGAATTTAACTTAAATATTTACTACAAATCAATATGATTACACTCAATAAAGACAGTTATAATCAATAAGGAATACACCATTCACTGTTTACAGTTAAAAAAAAAAAGTTACAAGAACGAGCCAAGAAATAAAAAACTAAATCCAATGATTAAGTCGTATCGCGAGCTCGATTGGGACAATTCCATCTATTATGTTCTTCTTGTCTACAAATTGTGCAACATGTCTTGTAATGTTTCTTCCAATCCATCTCATTTTGCATGCGAGAAGTACACGGTCTACCAACTTTTCTAACTCGTGATTCATCCAGATAAATAATGGGGAAGTTAGGATCAGGCCAACATTTTTTATCAGGGATGGGCTCGAATTGAGACGAATAACATGCCAAATAAGTGGGAATTTCACAATAATCTTCAATGTAGTACAAGTAGTCTAACCCAATGATCTTTCACGCAGCCAGATCGTGAGAACATGGGATTCCATAACTCTACCACTTATTTCATGTGCATGTTCTTTCACTTAACTTTATTCAATGTGTGGTTCCACCATTCAGTGTTATTAGGTTAATTGATGTGGTGACGTCACACAACCCTGTCCAATGGTCAAATATCTTAATGGAATGTTTAGTTGCACGTTGTTCCCAACGAGTTAATTTTTTAACCGCATACCTATGACATATACGATAATTACTTAGAATACCTCCATAGTTAGTATGAACATGTGGGATAATATAGATGTGGATAATTTACCCTGTGAAGCACTCTCTAGATTCAAGAGCAGTCTCTATTTCCACACGACGAGCAATGAAATAAGCGATAGTTCGGTAGAATGTTGCTTGGACTGGTGCAGTAATAGGTAGCTTTTTGGCTTCTTTCAGAACAACATTCGTACCTTCAGCCACGTTTGTGGTTAGCCATCCATAACGATGATCACCATCATGTGACTATGTCCATTGCTTAGGATCTATGGAAGTAAAATATAGTAAGAAATTAGGGTTTTCTGTTTGAAGTTCGGCCATACAGTCATTAAACTTTTAAACTTGAAATTTGGATCCTGCACTATACATCAAGCTCTTCAACATACTATTATTATACTTGTCATTAAAATTACTTGCTACATGTCGTAAGCAAAATTTGTGGTGTACTCATGCCCAGTCATTGTTAGGGTTTCTCACAGCAGATATAATGCCTTTGTGTCTATCTGAAATTAGACACATTCCCTCCCTTCCATGCATCACATGATCCCATAAATTTTTCAAAAAACCAACCCCATGAATCATCACTTTCTTCCAGAACAATAGCTTATGCAATTATATAGACGTAACTATTTGTACTGACTGAGGTAGCTATCAATAATGTTCCTTCATACTTTACATACAAATGGGATCATGTGTAACCCTCAATAACATATTCAAATGACCAAAACACGCTATTGAACATGACAATCCTACCATCACAATCCACATCATTTAGCTTCCAATGGATAATTGTACTAGGGTTTGTGATTTGTAAGTATTCATCCATCTAGGCAGCAAATTATACGATACAATCCAATCTCTAAATATCTTAGCAATTTCTTTCCTTCTTCCGTCCCACACTTTCCAATAACTAACAGAGTAGTCATATTTTTTCAAGATAATATCTTGTAATGTTTTGACATCAACAAACAATTTTTTATTTTTTTTTAGCTATGATGCTTACCTCAGACGCAATTAGATTTGAGTCCAATTGATTTTGATCCTGACTCAGTCTTGCATACACACAGGAATGAGGGCCAATATACTGGGTAATTTCAAATTTGTTGTGTCTTCTACGGCAGATAGCGTGAAGTCTCCACGTGCAACCGTTGCCATATCTTTTACACCTAACATCCCATACTATTTTTTTGACTGAATGACTTCAAAATTTTGACGTCGAATGATTGAATAACTCTTCACTGCCTTTTTTTAATCCAATTTCGAATTGAATATCCCCTCAAGCAAGGAATCAGGCCCCATATTATTGTCTACCTCCGTTGTTGAATTAGGTACAATGTTCATGTTGTTCAGATCTATCTCAGTAAAAGTTTCAAGGACTTCATGAGCACCATAAAATTCAGCAGGTAGTTGATCTAGATTAATATCATCATTGTTTATTTCAACTTCTTCGTCATTCGTGGCAATAGTTGGATCACAATGCTCATCCGCCACATTATGACTTTCCAACTTAATAGTAGTTTCAATTTCTCTCGTTAAGGTTGGACTTGGGACATTGGATTGAGATATATATAGTTCAACTATATTTTGAGGATATGGAGCGTTTCTTATCGTGAACCGTACATTAGTTTCACTTCTTAATGAGATAGGAATGTAGAAAGTAGATACTGCTACATAACTACCATATCTAAATATTACCTCTACTTCATCATCTCTATCTATGGATGTTGTAACACATAATCCATCGATTAATGTGTTAAAGTTAACTTGACAATGCATGTTTATACGAAGAGATGGTTGCCTATCATATTCTATTTCATTTGACCCATTAACAATCTTTCTATGCATAACATAGAAACCCTCACAACATCCATTGTAGTTTGACCAATGTAATATGATATTTATTATAGACTATGTAAGTATATATTAATGTCCAAATTTAATATCTCTATGCTTAATATTGAAAGAGTAAAACAACATATAGTGGAAGTATCAGGGATCCATAAGCTTTTTCATTCACTAATTTTAGCAAAAACTAAAGCATGCTCTTCTAAAAAAAATGGGTTTTATGAATATACCTTTGATGAACTCTTCAAGATAACGCCTGTTCAGCTGCTGTCTGCCCTTGTTATCAACGTGAACTACCTCAAAGCCTTCCCTACTATGCTCTTGTAGCTTTAGGCAGAGTTGTAGGACTCAAGAACAACTTGAAGAAGTGAAGAAACCAGAGATACTCACAACAACACAGCCGAAGAAGACAGTTTCTTCTACTGAGAAAATTCTTTCAAAATTCTGTTCATTATCACCTTCTCCAATAACTCCATTCTACTTTATATAACACATGAACATGCAAAGTGCTGGAGTGCATGGCTTGCAGCTCATGCTTGGAGAATCAAGGTCAAGAAGATAATGCATTTTGTGTGAGCATAAAGATGATGGTAATGGAAAATACCCATTTTCCATTTTTGTGCAATCATGTAAACGATTTTCATTTTCTTTTTAAAAACAAAAATATTATTAAATAATTTTAATTCAAAATTTTATTTTCACAAATTAATTTAAAATAATAATTAATTTAATATCAAATATTGAATTAATTTTTGCACAATAACCATCTTTATATATATTTAAATCATATTTAAATATTTATTCTCCTTTTCCGTTTAATTTGAACGTTTCAAATTAATCTCTCAAGCTACTCTAAAGCTTGTCCATTTACAAGCTAGTAGGGGGACATCGCAGACCTATAGATCATGGGCTCCAACGATTCGAGATTAATCGGCTAAACTCATTAGTCCGATCTAACCCCCATTCGTTAACTAATGGGACACTCCACTATAGCCCATAGTTGAACTCCCCTCACTGTAGATATATTATGTCCACTTAATAACCATAATCAGTAAGTTGATCCTTCACAGGTTGTTCGTAATCACAGCTAGGTCAAAAATACCGTTTTACCCCTGTGACTGCATCTTGTTCCTTAAGTTCCTACTGATTCTCTAATGAACAATTTTGATTCATAATCTCTATGAATAAAATACTTTCTCTATCATGAGAAGGCGAGGCCCCGATTGTTCAACACGTGGAGTCAATACTTAAGAGAATAACCTATCTGCTAATCCTAAATAGGGTAGGAGTGAATTCCATCTTTCAAGACTATGTCCCCAGCTATTCATCTGGTCTTATCCCCAAAATGGTAAGCTTATTGAGCAGTGTTGTTAGACTACTCTCACCGTTTGCAGATCAAAGGATAATCCCGAACAAATAGGAGTTTATAGTTAGCTCAGGATTAAGATCGAGTTAACCTAGGTTATATAATAAATGAAATAGTCAGTTTTAACAGTAAACGATCGTTATAAAGAAAAGTGACTATTTTCGTGGTCCAGTCTATATGCAAACTCATTGCATAGGACGCCCCCACTCTCATGTCTCAACATGAACGATTTGTGGATCACATCGTATGTAGCACCTTACAACTTCTTGTAACAACTACAGAGTGGACCACATCCAATAGTGTTACCAGGATGAGATACCCAATTTTATCCATATACTTATTAGACCATTTAGGCTATATACTGTCAACTTGATCCTGTTTATGTCACTACATAAAGTTACAACATTCAGACTATAGCCAAGGATGCGTTTATTGGATTTTCATAATAAGATGAAAAATCAACAAGTCATAGAAATGTTTAACACGAACTACGAGTTCTAGGACATTCCCAACAATCTCCCACTTGGACTATAACTCTAGTGAGAACAAATATATACAATATAATGTTGAGATAAATAGTGGAAAAAATACAATAAACTAGGGCATCTACAATACCATAGACATTCTCCCACTTGTCCTAGATTACATTACATGAGTTGAGATACATAGTGGGGAAAAAAAAGATGCAAAATGATGAAATGAAATGAATAGTTGCGAATCTCTCTCGAGTTGTTCATTTATGTGATGACTACTTTGAACTGTTATAAATAGATTTTTCTCTCAAATTAGTGAATGAAATAAAAATCTGACTTTCAAGTAAATAAATATTAAGTTGATTATTATTATTATTATTATTATTTGTTTTGCTTAAAATTGATAAATAATGATGAAGTATTCTTTCTAACAACAATATAGACCCTATAGATGTATAAAAATTTCAATGAAAATTGCCACAAAAAATTTAGCAGTATGGTATACCATGAAAACTCATTTTATTCTATTCATTTCCTCACTAATATAACACAAAAAGTAAATGATCAAACTCTTTCAACACTCAAAAGTTACACGAAATAGCACATCATCAAATTACATTCTCAACCTTTTACTGAACAAAACTTTAACCAAAGATGTCAATGGACTTCATTTCAAGCTTCTTCTCTTCCATTTTAGGCACCGTCACAGTCAGCACTCCATTCTCCATGTTGGCCTTCACCTCCTCAACTTTAGCATTCTCCAACAGCCTGAATCTCCTCATGAATTTCCCACTGCTCCATTCAATTCTATGCCATTTGTCGTTCTTCTCTTGTTGGTCTTGATTGGTTTAATGGGCTGTGAGATATCACTGAATACTTGAACAAAGTTGATCTTGGGCTTAATGAAAGCTTGGCCCGAAAATGAAAACCAGATAGCACCGATGGAAAAACACTGAACTCAAAAAACAGTGTGCTAAAAGCAAAATCTGTGCGAAGAATAATCTTCACCTTACACTTTGATGGTCGGGATTAGATTCAAGCACTTTTGAGGTTTGTAGACTTTCAATGCTATTCTTTCTTTTCTTTGTTGCAGAAAGAAATCGAGAGAAAAGAAATAAACTACTTCAGATGGTAGATCCTAACCATTCATGTGAAGATGTGCGAGCGAGGGTCCCTATACAAAGAGTTTTTATAAGATCTGAACCATGATATGACTAGACTCTGTATATAACGTCGTTGATACTAGAGACTTGCATCTCATCTAAACGACCATAGGTGAATCTTGAGTGTTTTAGGAACTCCTGCCTTTCAGAGTGGTCCTTTGATTAGTATGGGTAAGAGCGGCAAGATTGCCAACTCAACATCCCTACCTTTTTGGGGACTTGTTTGATCTGGGAGCTGGGAACTCAATCCACAAGATGGAATTCACTCCTTTCCCGAAGTAGGGATAAGTAGAGAGATTGCTCCCTTAAGGGATGATTTCGAGGCTTGAACATAGTGGCCACAACTTCTCTTTGGAAGAGAGGACTCAGTCATAGTAAGACTATAACTTATGTTCATTAGTGGGATCAATGACACATAAGGAGTTAGATTAACTACAAAGGCATAATGGTTATTGGTCAAGCTGTACTTATGAGCGATTTTTAAAGGGTTGTCGCACTTCTGATTGGTTAAGATGGACACATAATATATCTGTGGTAAGGAGAGTTCAGCTGTCGATCTTTAGTGGAGTGCTTGGTAGTTAACGGATAGTGGATCCTGTGACTAAAGAGTTTAATCAGTTATTCACATACTGTTGGAGCTTCGAGCTACAGGTCCATATGATCCCCTTGGTAGCTCAATGGATTCAGTTGAGGATCAGTTCTTGGTGTTAATTTGAAATGTTCAAATTGGCAAGAGGTATTTGATTATATATGATATAATCGGTATGATGTATGAGATAGATCTATTGGAGGATTAATGTAAATGAGATTTACATTAAGTACCATGGAATAGAAAAAGAACTATGGTTTATATGTTTCATGTGATGAAATATTAAAACTATAGGTTATAAATATAGTATGATAAGTTGGTTATCATTTATATTTATAATAATATGAATTATTGGATAATTAAATCTTTTCCTCTAATAACCAATTGAGTGGGAGGTTATTGGTGGTTCATGGTAATCATGAGATAAAAAGAAAATTGTTTTCCTAATTTTAGTAAGTTAATGTCAAAAAATTGTTTTGAGATTTCTCTCGGAAGAAAGAAACTCACAGAGCTTATCAAGTAAATACAGATTTACTAAGTGATGCGTTATTTTATACGGTGAAATAATGAAAGGAATTACGGTGATGGAAAATGCATTGTGCAACAAGTTTTCTCAGCAGAACCCAAGTATAAATCTTACTGAGTTTCCTATAAGTCCAGGGTCGAACTTAGGGACTAAGGAAAATAATATGCGGTAATAATTTTTAGATTTCTTTGCAGTAACCAATAAATCAAAGAGTTGTTGGGTTATTGTTCACAATATAAATGTATGTGGTGGAGTTAAGAAAATAGTTAATACTACGGAAGATGCAATGAATATGTGCGGAACGGGTTGAAAAGTGGTTCAGCTAACACTTCCTAGGATTGCGTTCATGTTATGCGATCATGCTACACACATACAATAACAAATCATCTCTCAATGAAAATGCTATGGCTTCTAGTTTTAGAATGCATGCGATATATGCAATGATGTCTATAGGACCTATACATAAGCCTCTATTCTTATGAATGCGATGACAATTGACACTCACACATACAAGGCGACCGTATAATACCAAAATCTATCTCTAGGGTGCATGCGATGCATGTTGAACAACATAGCTTATCTCTAAGTCTCTATCTCTTGCTTATACAGATCTAATCTTGCTCTCTCAAGTATAGATTCTAACCTAGCTCTCTCAAGTCTTAGGTTCTTACTTTAAACTCTCTCTCGAGTAGCTCTAAAGGGGTGGTGTGCGCAACATAAGACAAGGTAATCGCATGCAATGAAAATCCTAGGTCATGTTAGCTAAGTTCTTCTCAACCCATTCGATAGATTTAGCTACTCATGCGTGCTTTTAAGAGAGTGAACAGATGTAGATAAGCAAGTTCCATTTTATAGATATAATTGAAATATAGAATAATAATGCGGAATAAGAATAAAGAGCCTAGTAGCAATCTCTTGCTTCCCAAGGCTTTTACACTGTTTTTCTCTACTCTGCTCAAAAGATAATCTTACTCTCGTAAGAGTCAACCCCCTCTCTGTTTTTCTACGCCTTTTGGGTTCTCTCTCGAGTTGACCAGAGCGATCTTCCAACATTTTTTCCCTTCTCTCGCTCCACCTTCTAAGTACATGAAAACTATGAATAAGGCTAAGTATCTATAGGGAAAATTCTCTAACTAAACGAACTCCTTCACTGAAAGTGGCCTCTAGTATTTATAGAGCTTCGGGGTGAAAGGCTTCTTCTTTCTTATGATTGCACTGATGAGATGGCATTAATTCTCTGTTTGATGCGCTGAATATTTGTCATCGAAAAGTTGAGTGTACTTGCTACAATAGGTCGTTAATTGTTTGTCAACTTAATTCGGAATCGACCGTCATCAGCTTTTTGTCCCATCGTGATTTATTACACTTTTCACCCAGATGCACCCACCAAGATGCGCGGCTAGCCTTTTTGGCTTCAATTTACGAAATGGAGATCAAAAGTAGAATCAGGCAACCTTATTGAGCAGATATTCGCGAGCGCAAATGATCGCATAGCCTTATGTTAACGCAATCTCTTAATGCGCAGATATTCGCGAGCGCAAATGATTGCACAGCCTTGCATTAACGCAATCTCTTAATGCGTTTGGCTGTTGATTTCTTTGGATCGCATTTTTCACCTTGCGTCAATGCATATTCTGCAAAAAATTACATAAGTTAACTATTTTAATGCGATTGACGCATGTGATCGTAATATTGTGAACTTAATGCTTTTAGACGCAATATCGTATATTTTTATCAATGCAATCCTGCATTGTTTTATAACTTTGTGCTGTAATAACGTGCATTTCTGCCCGTTATCACACCCCCAAATTTAAACAATGCTTGTTCTCAAGCATAAGCTAAAGATTTCCTTTAGAAAGTCGACTGCCTTCTCTTTCCTAGATTTCTCAAGGATGCCTTATTGATAACAAACAAAAATACATGTTATTACAGTGCTAAGTTATTAAACAATGAAGGGTTGCGTTGATAAAATATGATAGATTGTGTCCAAAAAGCATTAGGTTTATAACATTGCGGGCGCATGCGTCCATCGCATAGAAATAGTTAATTTTTGTCTTTTTATGCAGAATATGCGTTGACACAAGGCGAAAAGCGTGATCACAAGAAATCAACGGTCGAGCGCAGCATCACCGCAAGGCTTTGCGGTGATTTGTGTTTGCAAACATCTGCTTAAGAAGAATTGCCACATAGAGTTGCCGCAACTTGGTGGGCGCATCTGGTGAAAGGCATAATTAATCACGATTGGACAGAAAGCTGATGACGGTCGAATCCGAATTAAGTTGACAAGCCACTAACGATAACAACTACATCCAGCTCTTCGGTGAAAAATATTCGGCGCATCAATCAAAGAATTAAGGCCATCCCATCCGTTCAATCATAAGAGAGAAGCCGCCTTTCACCCCAAAGCTCTATAAATACCGAAGGCATCCTTCAGAAAAGGGGTTTACAAGTTAACTAGTACACCAGTTCTAACTTGTCCATAGTTTTTCTTTTTTGTTTTAAGGCGGATAGAAGAGCCGAGACGCCGGAAGATTGCTCAGGGCAACTCGAGAGAGAACCCGGAGCTGTAAAAGCAGAGAGCGAGCTGACTTTCACGAGAGTGAGACTATCTTTTGAACACGAGTAGAAAGGTAGTGTAAAAGCCTAGGAAGCAAGAGATTGCTACCAGGCTCTTTATTCTCTTCTTCCATTGTTATTTTGTACTTCAACTTTATATTTATACAATGGAAGTTCTTATTCTACACCTGTTCACTCTCTTAGCACGCAAAGTAGCTAAACTAATTGAATGGGTTAAGAAGAACTAAGCTAACATGACCTAGGATCTTCATCGCATGCAGTTATCTTGTTTTATGTTGTGCCCAACACCCCTTTAGAGCTACTCGAGAGAGAGTCTAAAGAAAGAACCTAAAGACTCGAGAGAGCTAGGTTAGAATCTAGACTCGAGAGAGCAAGATTTGATCGGCATAAGCAAGAGATAAGGACTTAGAGATAAGCTCTGTTTTTCAACCTGCATCGTATGCACCCTAGAGATAGGTATGATATTATGTGGTCACATTATTGTGTGTGTGTCATTTTGTCATCGCATAAATAAGAATATAGTCTTATGTGTAGGTCCTATAGACTTATCGCATATATCGCATGCGTTCTACCATTAGAATCCGTAGCATTCGCATCGAGAGGTGGTTTACTATTGTATGTGTGTTGCATGATCGCATAGCATGAACGCATCCTAGGAAGTGTTAACAGAAACCCTTCTCAACCCATTCATCGCATACTCATCGCATCTTCCGTTTTATCAACTCTTTTCGAAACTATGCCGCATTTATTTATTTTCATTGCCGCAAACAACAATCACAACAACTTATTTATTTATTTGGTTACAGCAAAGTTTTCTGAAAAATTATCACCGCATACCGTTTCCCAAGTCCCTGAGTTCGACCCTGGACTTACCAGGAAACTTGATGGGGTTTACACTTGGATTCCTCTGAGAAACCTTGAGTGCTCAACGCAACTCCATCATCGCATTTCATCCATAATTCCACATCATAAAATAACGCATCACTTATTTAAATCCTATACACCAAAATTTCCTTAATTCTTATCCAGATCTCTTCTTAAGATATTTCTAAAATTTAGGGACCGCAAGTTTAACCTTCAAAAAGACTTTACTAGATTCCAAGACATCGCATGGTTTATTTCAAAAAAAAAAAAATTCACTAGGTGTTAAATGATTTTTTTATTATTTTTTTTATCCTTGCGTATTTTAGACATTCTTCTTTTTTTTTCTCTCTGACCTTGCGCTGATCCAAGTGCCTCACCTTCATTTTGGCTTACCCCAACGAGTGTCATGTGGACATCCAACTACGAGCAAAGCGCTCTTTCTCAGACTAAACTCATGCCCATTTGGCAGTGGACTTGCGGTCATTTATTTATGCGTTGATCACGATTCCTACCTTCGTTTTGGCTTGCCCCCACGTGTGTCATGCGGACATCCAACTACGAGTAGGATCCAATCGCAACGTTAAATTTTTTTTTGTAAGGCTAAAAATAGCAAGGTCGAAAAAGAAAAATGAATACCGCACCCCCAAATTTAAAATGCGGCAATGTCCTCATTGCTAAAAGATTGAAAGAAGTCATGCGATGTTCTTAAGAAGATTTGTAAAGGGTTAGTTTGAAAGAAAGCTAGCAGACCACTAACTTCTAGAAATATTTCATGAGGTGACTGTCCTAAAAGTAAGTTGACTCTAGTGTGCACGAAAAGAAAAAAGCATGCGTTTCATCATTGAAATCATAATTGGCAAAGAAAAATCATGCGGTGACTTAATAAATTGATCAATGTTAAATTATTGCGGCAACCAAGGAGAATGCGGTGATAAAATTTTTCAAAATTAAAATGCGATGTGATAGTGTAAAATTTGGAATAAAGCTAAGGAAAGATACAACCCCCAAATTTACGTTGTCGCCCGCATTAGATGTTGATGCATCCTACTTTCTTTTGATTGCGGTGATGAAATAAAGTAGTAGCATCTTCGTGTAGCGCCTCCGCAATCGTGCACCTTGATCGTTGCAAAAAAAAAAATATTGAGAGGGTCAAATAATAATAAAAAAACAGAGTTAACAAAATCGTTTACTACGATCGTTCAACACGATCGCATTTTTTTTAAGATAATCAGATAATCAGATTGACAATATTAAAAAGGAATAGAGATAAGTTCATGAATTCAGGATTTCAACGGATACTTCACAAAACTTGTTCCCTAGTGAATTTGAGTTCGCATAGTAACGTAGGGACTGTTTATTTCAGGCTGGACTCTTTACGTCCACGACGACTTTTTCTTCTTTTCTCGGTCCTCTAGAATCTTGACTGCCTTAATCCGGAGCTTTTCCTTGTTGACGTTCATTACTATTTCTCCTTTGTGCACATCAATTTGAGCGTGACCGGTTGAGAGGAATGGTCGCCCAATATGATGGGCGCATCTTCATCTGCTTTCTAATCCAAAATCATGAAGTCTGCCGGCAAGATGAATTTATCAATTGAGTTTGCGGCATCTTTCAAGTCTCCCTCGGGATGTATTTGGGATCTGTCCACAAGTAGAAGAATCTCCGTTGTGGGCGTGAGTTTGCCTATATTCAATCGTTTGAAGATTGGTAGTGGCATTACATTTATACTAGCCCCAAGATCGCATATTGCTTGACCAACGTTGAACCCCCCAATTGAGCATGGTATTGTGAAGATTTATGGGTTGCACATTTTTTGTGGGATTGTCGTATTTTGCGTTACTGCCTCTGTAGCGATCTTATCCTCATCATTCTGTTGCTTTTTCAATCTTTATGGAAATGGTGGTCGCTGGACTTCTTCTATCTTGTGTTCTAGAGGCTTAAAGGTGGACGCAACTTCTGGGTTCATCTTCTCGGGCACTTCTGAATCATAAGTCAACAGGTCCTCAGTTGTTACCACATTCAAGTTGGTCGTGATGGGTTCCTCCCCTACTTCCGCTGTTAAGTTTTCGCTCAGCACAGAGACTACTAAGCATTGTTCCTTTCCCATACCCCCAGAGTTGCGAGGGGGCTTAGTTGAGCTCGGCAACGCTCCTTGCGGTCTGTTCTTGAGCTCGCCCACAATCTATCCTAGCTAAATTTCGAGATTTTGGATGGACAATGCTTGATTCTGAAGCACTGATTTATTCTTCTCAATATACTGCTTCAACAAGCTCTCTAAGGATGAAGATTGTGGTGTCTGCGAACTGCTAGCTTGGTTATGCATTGGACCGTTGGTTTGTGGGAAAAATCCGGATGGCCCTTCTTTTGCACCATTGGTTGAAAGCTTTGTTGTTGATTTTTCCACGCGAAATTGGGGTGGTTTCTCCACCCAAGGTTGTACATATCAGAATAGGGATTATTTTTTATGAAGCATACTGACTGTGGATTTCTTGGGCATTCTTCCATCGGATGTGCGTCTCCACAGGTGACACAACTTTCGGTCATTTGAGCAATTGCGTTGACCTGCCCTTTTTCGCTCCCGTGCTATTAATTACGATGCCTTGTATTAAACTCATCATCGCAGTCATTTGGTTCTGTAGGGATGCTCTGGCCCCATTGTTCGCGTCATTGCCTCCAATTCTTAATCTTTGATCACTTTCTCTCTTGTCCTCGTGATTGTTTGAAATGCGATCAAGGATATTCTTGGCCTCCTCATACGTTTTATCCAGTAGACCTCCAGCTGCTGCCGCATTAGCAGCGGTCTATGATGCAGGGGTTAATCCTTGGTAGAAAATCTCCATCTGTAAGCAGTCTGTAAGCCGTTATGTGGGCAATCTCTTACCGACTTCTTAAACCTCGCTCAAGTGTCGCTGAGCGATTCGTCAACATTCTATTCAAAATTGGTTATCAATTTTCTTCTTCTGGCATTCTCCGTTGGTGGGAAATATTTCTTCATAAACTTCTCTACTACTTGCTCCCATGAAGTAATCTCCCCCGGTTCAAGAGAGTACGCCCATTTTCGTGCCTGATCACACAACGAAAATGGAAACAAAGTTAGTCGAACTTCCTCGGTGGAGATATTTCGGAACACGAACGTGTTGCAGATTTCTATGAAGCTCCAGAGGTGGGCGTGCGGGTCTTCGCCACGCCTCCCAAACTGTCTAGCAGTCTAGATCATCTGCAGCATCACTAGTTTAATTTCGAATCTCTATCCATTAAGAGCGGGCCTCATGATTCCTGGGGAAAAATCGTAGAGGTTGGGCGATGCATAGTCCCGAATGGGCCTATTGTGGTCGTTCGCTAATAAGATGGGATTTTCCATGACATTATTTTCATTTGGTGCTACGTTTCCAGGTTGTTCCACCATGTTATCCTTCTCTAGTTGTTGTTGTTGGCGTCTATCCCTCAGTCTTCGTCGAAACGTTCTTTCAATCTCTGGGTCGTAATACGCCAGAGATTGAAAGCTACAAAGAAATCAGAAAAATTACCATTAGAAAACTGAATTGCCGAAGACCCCGGCAATGGTGCAAAAAACATGATGCGTTATTTTATGCAGTGAAATAATGAAAGGAATTGCAGTGATGGAAAATACGTTGTGCAACAAGTTTTCTCAGCAGAACCCAAGTATAAATCCTACTGAGTTTCCTGGTAAGTCCAAGGTCAAACTCAGGGACTAAGGAAAACAATATGCGGCAATAATTTTTAGATTACTTTGCGGAAACCAATAAATCAAAGAGTTGTTGGGTTGTTGTTTACAATATAAATGTAAGCAGCGGAGTTAAGAAAAGAGTTAATACTAAGGAAGATGCGATGAATATGCGGGGAACGGGTTGAGAAGGGGTTCAGCTAACACTTCCTAGGATTGCGTTCATGTTATGCGATTATGCTACACACATACAATAGCAAATCATCTCTCAATGCAAATGCTACGCTTCTAGTTTTAGAACGCATTCGATATATGCGATGATGTCTATAGGACCTACACATAAGCCTTTATTCTTGTCTATGCAATGAAAATTGACACTCACACATACAAGGTGACTGCAGAATACCATAACCTATCTCTAGGGTGCGTGCGATGCATGTTGACAAATAGAGTTTATCTCTCAGTCTCTATCTCTTGCTTATGCAGATCTAATCTTGCTCTCTCGAGTCTACATTCTAACCTAGCTCTCTCAAGTCTTAGGTTCTTTCTTTAGACTCTCTCTTGAGTAGCTCTAAAGAGGTGATAGGCACAACATAAGACAAGATGATCGCATGCAATGAAAATCCTAGGTCATGTTAGCTAAGTTCTTCTCAACTCATTCGATAGATTTAGCTACTCATGCGTGCTTTTAAGAGAGTGAACAGATGTAGATAAGCAAGTTCCATTTTATAGATATAATTGAAATATAGAATAATAATGCGGAATAAGAATAAAGAGCCTGGTAGCAATCTCTTCTTTCCCAAGGCTTTTACACTGTTCTTCTCTACTTTGCTCAAAAGATAATCTTATTCTCGCAAGAGTCGACCCTCTCTCTATTTTTTCATGCCTTCTGGGTTCTCTCTCGAGTTAACCAGAGCGATCTTCCGGCGTCTCTTCCCTTCTCTCGCTCCGCCTTCTAAGTATATGAAAACTATGAACAAAGCTAAGTATATATAGGGAAAATTCTCTAACTGAACGAACTCCTTCACTGAAGGTGGCCTCTGGTATTTATAGAGCTTCGGGGTGAAAGGCTTCTTCTCTCTTATGATTGCACTAATGGGATGACATTAATTCTTTGTCTGATGTGCCGAATATTTGTCACCATAATTTGAGTGTACTCGTTACAGTAGGCCGTTAACGGCTTGTCAACTTAATTTGGAATCGACCGTCATCAGCTTTTTGTCCTATTGTGATTTATTACACTTTTCACCCAGATGTGCCCACCAAGATGCGCCGACTCTATGCGGCAACCTTCTTGAGGAGATTTTCTCGAGCGCAAATGATCGCATAACCTTGTGTTAAAGCAATCTCTTAATGTGTAGATATTCACGAGCGCAAATGATCGCATAGCCTTGCGTTAACGCAATCTCTGAATGCGCTCGGCCGTTAATTTCTTTAGATCGCATTTTCCGCCTTGCGTCAACGCATATTCTGCACAAAATTACATAAGTTTACTATTTTAATGTGATTGACGTATGCGATCATAATATTGTGAACTTAATGCTTTTGGACGTAATATCGTATATTTTTATCAACGCAATCCTACATTGTTTTATAACTTTGCACTGTAATAACATGCATTTTTTCCCATTATCACTAAACGAAAGCTTGAGCGAAGTAAACGATCGTGTAGTGTTTTGTCAGCTACAGACACTAAGCTAAACGATGAGCTAAACGATCTCTTAGCTTTTGCTAGACGACCGCTTAGCTTTTGCTAGAAGATCGCTTAGCTTTAGCTAAACGATTGGGCATCGACCTATGCGATAGGTTGTTGTCTTCTCTCACTTGCCCAATCGTGTACACGATTGTTCATTCCTTCTTCGTCTGCCTCATTCCAAGTCCACACAGAGCCCACCCTTTAGATTCTCACACTGAGAATATCAAGGTAAACTTCTTGGTGGTGTCATACTCAACTTGACACTGTTGAGGTTATGTGGAGGCCGTTCGCATTGCTGGGAGTTTGTGACCGAGGCGATTGTAGAGGACGAGTATGCGGCGTTCATACTGCGGAGCGATGGTGTTGTTTGAGTGTTCGAGATTACTGTGTTCGAGCATTCGTGAGCAAAGAGCATGGAGACAAGTCGACAAACATTCGTAGTGTTCTCCTTCTTTATTTGATTGTTCATGCTGTAATTTTTGTATTAATTTCATAACTGTATATTTTGTTTATGACTGTAATTTGTAAGGTTCATTCATTACTGTAATTTGGAATGATCTATTTTCCATTGCTCATGGAAATCTCGAGTCATTTGGCTTTGACCAGCACATTGATGAGCCCTTTGTCTACAAGAAGATCATCAACAACACAGTAGCTTTCCTGGTACAATATGTGGATGATATCCTACTCATTGGGAATGATGTAGGGTATTTGACTGACATTAAGAAATGGTTAGCTGCCGAGTTCCAAATGAAAGATTTGGGTGAGGCATAGTATGTTTTAGGAATCCAGATTATTCGGGATCGTAAGAATAAATGTTTAGCCCTATCTCAGGCATCGTACATTGATCAAATATTGATCAGGTACAGGTTATAGGATTCCAAGAGGGGTTTATTACCCTTCAGACATGGAATCGTTCTTTGTAAGGATCAATGACCTAAGACACCTCAAGAAGTTGAGAAAATGAAATGAATTCCCTATACTTTTTTTGTAGAAAGCTTGATGTATGCAATGTTGTTTACCAGACCCGACATTTGCTATGCAGTAGGGATTGTCAGTCGGTATCAGTCCAATCCAGGATTTGATCATTGGACGACGATCAAGACGATCCTTAAATATCTTCGGAGAACGAAGGACTACATGCTCGTGTATGGAGATAAGGATCTGATCCTTACAGGATACACGAGCTCTGACTTTTAGACCGATCAAGATTCTCGCATATCTTGTATTTTTTCTCAGTTGCTTGTTTTATTTGCTTTACCACAAACTAATAAAAATAAAATCCCTGGTTATCTGTATGTGTCTCAAGTATGTATGTGGTGACATACAAGAGGATATATAGTATATGGATATAGGAAGGAAACCTTATCCTGGTAACACTACGTATATGGTCTGTAGTATATGGATATAAGATGGTCACAAGTGTTGTGATTTGTCACAGATGGTCTGGTCCTGATCATTTTTGTTGGGGACATGCGAGTGGGGGCGTCCTATATAAAGAGCTTGTATAAGACCTAACCACGAAGTCTTAACGTCTCGTTATATAACACCATTCATGACAGAGACTTTACTTCACTAGGATGACCATAGGTAACATGACCTCAATCCTGAGTTAGTTGAGAACTCCTGCAATTGAGGGCAGTCCTTTGATTTGTATGGGTGGAGTGGCCAATTCGCCGATTCAAACCTACCATTTTGGGGATTCGTCTGATTTGGGAGTTGGGAACTCAGCTACATAAGATGGAATTCACTTCTTCCCAGAGGCAAGGGTAAGTAGATAGATAGCTCCCTTAAGGACTGATTCTGGGGCTTGAGCGATGTGACGCCACACACCTTCTCTTGGCCCGAGAGGTGTTCATACGTAGTTGGACTATGTTGTATTGTTCATTAGAGGAATCAGTGGTACTTAAGGAGTGAGATATTACTACAGGGGCAAAACGGTAATTTGGCCTAGTTGTACTTATGAGTATCTGTGAAGGGTCATCGTACTCATGATTGGTTATATTCGATGGACATAGAAATATATATGTGGTAAGAAGAGTTCAATTGTTGGTCTTTAGTGGAATGCCTGACAGTTAACGGATGATGGATCCCGTGGCTAAAGAGTTTAGTCAGCTATTCATGGACTGTTGGAGCTTCAAGCCACAGGTTCATTAGATCCCTTGGGTAGCTTGGATAAAGTCGAGAACCAGTGTTTGGGTTAATTTGAAATGTTCAAATTGACAATAGGAAGTTCATTATATATTATATAATTGGACTTGTTAATTATATATGATATAATTGGCTAAATGTATGAGATACATTATTATGGAGGAAATTAAATATAAATATGATTTATATCATGTAGAGGATAAAATACTATAGTCGATATGTGATATCAAACTATAGGATAAAAATATAATATGATTCTATTTATTTATTAATTAATTGGTTAATTATACGATAATTAATCAAAAAATTCACGATCGGACATGGGTTAGTGGGGCTGCGTCGGTTATTGTAACCGATGAATTAAAATGAAAAATGTTTTCATTTTGAATCCCCCATCGTGAAATCGTCCAAAAATAAATCGAGCGCGCGTTGGTGGAAATCTAAATGATCGCTTACGTAAAATGAGAGCCTATAAGATAGTCCTCTCCGCCTAAATGATCGTCCTCCTCGCACCTAAACGATCGTACATTATTGCCTACACGATCGCATAGCTTCTCTAAACGATCGTATAGTGTGCCGATTTTGCTAAACGATCGTATACCTTTTCCTAAACGATCGTTCAGTAAAACCTATACGATCGTGTGGCTTCTTCTAAACGATAAGCAGTCTGCTATGCGATAGCGTCTTCTTCCCTCCCACTTGCTTATCGTCTAACAATCTGGTTTTCCTTCTTTCTCTACCAAATTCACCAAAGACCACCTTTTTGGTTCTCACTCGAGAATACCAGGGGCTCTTTACTGGTCGTGTCGTCCCCATTGCGGTCGTGAGTTTGCAGTTGTTTGTGTTACTGTTATTGATGCTCTACTGGGCATTGGTAGATCGTGTGGAGAGTTTCGCTGCATTAAGTTCTGAAGTTTTGAAGAACGTCTTCAACTGGTATGGCACTCATTCTCTTATTATTTTGTTGTTCATAGAATGCTGATAATTAGTGTTTGTTTGCATAATTGTATGTTTGGAATGTATAATGTGTATTTCAGTCACGTTGAGATCAGAGCGATCTGAACAGGCTCATGGAACTCTTCGATAAGAGATCCTTCAATTGGTATTAGAGCTAGGTTCTGATACTTCAATTTCATTTGTTGCAACGAAATGAGATTTACATTCATGGTGGGTACATTTCTACACTGGTTTAATGGTTAAATTTGTTGTGGATGTGCGAATTAATGGATGTTTTCAGGATGATTAGCCTCGATTTGATTTATATCCTTTTACATTTGCGATTGTTTGTAAAGGCCCCTGCGTTTCTGGGCATTAATAATCGTTATCGAGTTTGTATTCAAAGTTTGTTTGAAGTTTTGAGTCGTTCGAAGAAGCAGATCTGTGCAAGTGTTGCATAAAAGTGGTACGCGATTTGGGCAAGCGTTGCGGTTCTTCGAAGCAGGAGGTGATCTAGGGTTGATCGCATCGTGCAGAAGATGTGCTACGTGATCGCTGTTGATCGCATCGTAAAGATGAAGGAGTACGTGATCGCTATTGAACGCATCAGTTAAACGATGGGGAATGTGATCAAGAGTTGGTCACATTGGGTTGACGATCGAGTACGCGATCTCTATTGAATGCATCGGTTAAACGATAGGGTATGCGATCAAGTGTTTATCGCATCATTTTGACGCTCGAGTACGCAATCATTTAGTATCGCGTTGTATGGACGATGAGATGCTCGCAGATTGCTTAACGCGTGCATGCTAGAAGATCGTTTAGGTCAACAAGCTTCATCGCTTAGTACCTGACTAAACGATCGCTTAATAATGCAAGGTAAATCGTTTACCTGGTTGCACGTATCGATTAGACGATGAGATGCTCACGTATCGTTTAAAACGTGCATGCACTGAATGATCGTTTAGGTCAACAAGCTTCATCGCTTAGTAACTGACTAAACGATCGCTTAGTAATGCACGGTAAACCATTTACTTGTTGTCGTGCTATACGATTGCATGGACGATTAAGCTTCACAACCTCGTCGTCGTCTACACGATTGTTTTATTATGTTCCTATCATATAGTGCGCGCTGAACGATCGTCTACCTACTGGAGTTTACTACACGATGGAGACCTCCTGGTGGTTCAAGACTCGATTCACCTGTGAAAAGGTTTTCTCGATGAAAAATGTAATAAATAGAGTTTTTTCACTCCTTTTTTTTTTTTTTTTGTAAAGGCTCATCCCGGTCCATTAATCCTTTATTTATTACATGCGATGTATGTTTTTTATATGTCATATGGTATGCACATATAGTAAATCCCACCTTAGGTTACGCAATAGTCATGCATCATCTCTTTATTGTAATTGTTATAATTTAGAGGAGCATGATTTAATTATGTAAGAGCATGTTCATGCATCATATAATATAAGTAAAAATTATTGACATGCATCATCTTTATATTATAATTGTTATAGTATAATGGTGAATGATAGCATGTTTTCTTGGTTGTTACTCATTATATAAAAGTTATATATAGTAATGACCGGAAATTGCATAAAGCATGACACATAGGTTACTTTATAAACGTTATAAACACCTCGTTGTGCGCAATGGTTTTAGTTGTTTCTTTTTAAAAGTTAAAGAGAAATTAGAATAAAGAAATAAGAAAGGAATGCATGTTCATTTAGGTTTAATTCAAGGTTTTAAAGTGTTTAAAACTTGGGTCACATAGACCTAAGATCACGGTTCTAATATGATTAGCAACCCTAATGCTTTAATCTTTTAATTAGTTTAATAGGAATAAATTGGCTAATAAAAGGTTAAAGTGTAGCAAATCTATCTATAAAGGACCTTTTGTCTAAGGCGGGTTCTGTCTAAGCTGGGGTATTTAAGTTGACAGAAACGTAACACCCCTACCTGGGAACTTACCTGGAAAGGTGAATTAGATAGATTTGATGCATGCGTGCAAGTTAAGGACAGTCCATTAAAGTGTTTAAATGTGACTACTTAAACTTGTTCATATTTCATAGACAAACGTTGTTTATGAGCAGAGCTTAAAAAGACGACTTAGACTAAAATCAGTAGCCGATTGTCTAGGTTAATGCATCCCTAAGTAGAACATTCAGTGGGAGGTAGCACCCTGGGAGTGTCCCCCCCTAAAGGATGGTAGTTTTACGCCTTTCTTTATTTGATCTTCTATAAGAGGATAAGGTAATTTAGTCTCTTGTCTTAATCTGCTTCTTCCCTACGGTGGGCTCATTAGGGCGGGACTCTGGCACCAAAAGCGAGGGGTTGCACTTACGCAAAATAGTTAAAGGTTAACAATTCTGGACCAAAAAATGGTGGCTATTAGGTTCAGTTCCAAGAGTTGGTTCTGCCTAATGGTTGAGAATGTCTCATCCCAGCGAAGGGGCAACTGATCACACCACCGGTGACATTTTTCCTGCCTCGTTGGGGCATCATTGCAAAATAGAAGTCTATAACTTAGGGTACTTGAAACTTTTTTGCGAAACTGATTGGTTTAAAAGTGGTTAGCAAAATCTAATAAAGTTTTGTTCATATTTTTAGCAACATTTTCAAAATGGCAATAGCCACATTAGCATTTCTGAGTGCCGAAAAACTTACTGGCAATAATTTCGCAACATGGAAATACATTATCACGACGATCCTGATCATCGCGGATCTCATGTTCGCTCTCACGAAGGCTTGTCCTCCTATTCCAGCTCCGAATGCCACTCGAAATGTTCGGGAGGCATACGAGTGATGGACAAGGGCGAATGAGAAGGCCCGAGCCTACATCTTTGCAAGTCTTTCTGAAGTCTTGGCCAAGAAACATGAGCCTATGGTCTAAGCACGTGAGATCATGGAGTCCCTGCGGGGGATGTTTGGACAACCATCTGAACAGCGTATGCATGAGGCTCTTAAATACATATTTAACTCCAAAATGGAAGAAGGCATCTCTATTCATGAACATGTGCTAAACATGATGGTCCACTTTAATGTAACGGAGTTGAATAGGTTTACCATCGATGAGGGCAGCCAGGTTAGCATAATCTTGCATTCTTTGCTGGAGAGCTTCCTGCACTTTGTTAGCAATGTGATTCTTAACAAAGTGAAATATAACCTTACAACTCTCCTCAACGAGTTGCAGACATACCAATCTTTACTAAAATGTAAAAGGAGGCAGAAGGGTGAAGCAAATGTTGCTTCATCCTCTAGGACATTTCATAGAGGTTTGACCTCAGGAACGAAGTCTGCACCTTCTACTTCTAACTCTACAAAGGGAAAGAAGAAGAATGGTGGTAAGGGAAAAGGGAAGGCACCTGCTAACCCACCGCCCGTCGCCCCAAGTAGGCATCCACAAGATGGACACTGGAAGAGGAACTGTCCTCGGTATCTGAAATAGAGAAGGTAACCAAGGCAGATAAATGTAAATGTGATTTACTTGTTCTTAAAACTTGGTTAGTGGAGAATGATGATTCTGCCTGGATAATTGATTTAGGCGCCACTAACCATGTTTGCTCTTCTTTTCAAGAGATTAGATCTTGTCGATAGCTGGAGGCTGGTGAAATGACGATGTGAGTAGGCACCGGGCACGTCGTCTCAGTTGTGGCAGTGGGAGGACTCCAGTTAGCTTTACATAATAGGTTTCTTATTTTAAATGATGTATATATTGTTTCCAAACTAAAGAGGAACCTCATTTCTGTAAAGTGTTTATTGCAATGTAATTATACTATCTTGTTTAACGTGGATAAAGCGTTTATTCATAAAGATGGTGTTTTTATTTGCACAACAAATCTGGAATCGAATTTATATGTGCTAAGGCCGGTGCCAAAAACTTGATGCTTAATTTTTATTGAGTTGATTATGGATGATATGCGTTGATGAAATTGCATTGTGCACTCAAGTTTCCTCAGCGGAATCCAAGTGTAAATTCCACTGAGTTTCCTAGTAACTCCAAGGTCGAACTTAGGGACTTGTGAAAACAGGTTGTGTTGGTAATTTTTATGAAAACTTTGCGGTAACCGAATAAATAAATTGTTGGTTTGTTGTTGATTTCGTTAATGAGAAAATAAACAAATGCGGAGGATTTGAGAAAAGTCAGTTGTGTGAGAGATGCACTGAGTATGCGATGAACGGGTTGAGAAGATCTTTAGCTAGCGTTACTTGGGGATGCATCAGATTATACGATCATGCTACAACCATGCATAGCAAGTCATTTTCCAATGCAAATGCGATGCTCCTAAGTCTAGGACGCATGTGTTGACTGCAAAAGTGTCCATAGAGCTTATCTCTAAGTCTCTACTCTTGTCCTATGCGATGATGCAAAATTCATAAAAGCAAGGTGACCGTATACAATCATATTCTATCTCTAGGATGCATACGATGCGTTAATAGCAAACAGTGCTTATTCCTAAGCTTCTATCTCTTGCTTATGCGTTCTAATCTAACTCTCTCGAGCCTAGATTCTAACCTGACCTTCCCAAGCCTAGATCTTGTCCTTAGACTACCCTCCTGGGTATCTCTAATGGACGAATGAAGCACTCATAATACAAGATAATTGCAAAGAGAGAAGATTCCCTCGTTGTGCTAGCTAAATGCTTCTCAACCCATTCAACTAATTTAGCTACTATTTCTCTTTGGAAGAGAGGACTCAGTCATAGTAGAACTATGACTTATGTTCATTAGAGGGATTAGTGGTACTTAAGGAGTTCGATGTAACTATAAGGGCATAATGATTATTGGCCTAGCTGTACTTACAAGCGATCTGTGAAGGGTTGTCGCACTTCTGATTAGTTAAGATGGACACATAATATATCTGTGGTAAGGAGAGTTTAGCTGTTGGTCTTTAGTGGAGTGTCTGGCAGTTAATAGATGGTGGTTCCCATGACTAAAGAGTTTAGTTAGTTATTCAAGTACTATTGAAGCTTCGAGCTACAGGTTCATAAGGTCCCCTTGGTAGCTCAATGTATTCAGTTGAGGATCAGTTCTTGGTGTTGATTTGAAATGTTCAAATTCACAAGAGGTATTTTGATTATATATGATATAATCGGCATGATGTATGAGATACATCTAGTGGAGAATTAATGTAAATGAGATTTACATTAAGTACCATGGAATAGAAAAAGAACTGTGGTTTATATGTTTCATGTGATGAAATATTAAAACTATAGGTTACAAATATAGTATGATAAGTTGCTTATAATTTATATTTATAATAATATTAATTATTGGATAATTAAATCTTTTTCTTTAATAACCAATTGAGTGAGAGGTTATTGGTGGTTCATGATAACCGTGAGATAAAAGAAAAATTGTTTTCCTAATTTTAGTAAGTTAATGTCAACAATTTGTTTTGAGATTTCTCTCGGCAAAATGAAACTCATGGAGCTTGTCAAGTAAATACAAATTTAGTAAGCGATAGCTTGAGAGAAGTAAACGATCGTGTAGTATTTTGTAAGCGACAGACACTAAGCTAAACGATGAGCTAAACGATCACTTAGCCTTAGCTAAACAATTGGGCATCGACCTATGCGATAGGTTTCTGTCTTCTCCCACTTGCCCAATCGTGTCCACGATTGTTCATTCCTCCTTCATCTGCCTCATTCCAAGTCCACACAGAGCCCACCCTCTGGATTCTCACACCGAGAATACCAAGGTAACCTTCTTGGTGGTGTCATACTCAACTCGACATTGTCGAGGTTCTGTGGAGGCCGTTCGTGTTGCTTAGGAATTCGTGACCGAGGTGATCACAGAGGACGAGTACACGGTGTTCGTGCTACGGATCGGTCGTTTTGTTCGAGCATTCGAGATTGCTGTGTTCGAGTGTTCGTGAGCAAGGAGCGTGGAGACGCGGTCGACAAATGTTCGTAGCGTTCTCCTTGTTTATTTGATTGTTCATGCTGTAATTTCTATATTGATTACATAACTATATGTTTTGTTTATGACTGTAATTTGTAATGTTCGTTCATGATTGTAATTTGGAATGATCTACTTTTTGTTGCTCATGGAAATCTCCAGTTCGATTTCCTTCACCAAGATCTTCTCTACAAAGCTTAAGAAGGAATATGTGGTGGAAACACTCAAATCTAGTTGAATTGGAAAGGAATTTTGGTGGGTTTGTGAGGGTTTTAGTTTCTGCAACACTTCAGAAAAATTTCCATAAATTATACCTCATTTCTTTGCATGAAGAATGTATATATACACTGAAATCATGAAGGATGGTAGGGTTGCATGAATGGCACCACCTACTTGGTGATAATTGCAAAAAACAATTAGAATTTGGTGAAATTCCATTATAGTGTAGTTAGTGGATTTTTTCTAAATTGGAAAAATCCACCAACTTAAATTGATTTTAAATAAAACCATTTTATTTTAAATTAGTTTTATAAAATTAATTCAAAATAATTTATTTAAATAAAACTAATTTTTATTTTTAATTAAACTTTTAAATTAAAAGAATATTAATTTTATATCTTAATATTAAATTAATAAAACACCAATTTCATAAATATGATTCAATTTCATATTTAAATCATTATTTAAATATTAATTGATTCTCCAATTTTGTTTAATTTCAACTAAATTAAATGTTTTTAATTGTATCAAATACAACCAAATGAAAACCCTAAAAATTGAATTTGAACATTTCAAATTCATAACCCTAATTCCAAAATTCATCCAATTAATACTTAATTTGTTATTCTAGTTTATGAGCTAGAAGAAGGACCTAATGTACCTACAAATCATGAGCTCCAACGATTTGTAATTAATCAGTTAAACTCTTTAAACTGAATTAATTACTATTTGTTAACTATCAAGGCACACCACTATAGCTCGATAGTTGTACTCTCCTCACTGTAGATATATTTCTATCCATTTCGACCATAATTAGTAAGTTGATCCTTTATAGGTTGTTCGTATTTACAGTTGGGTCAAAATTATTGTTTTACCCCTGTAAATACATCTGGTACCTTAAGCTTCCACTGACCCTCTATTAAACAACTGATTTATAATACCATTTATAAATCATATCAATCATATCCCTCTCTACCAAGAGAAGGCGAGGTCCTGTTGTTCAAGACTAGGCATCACCATTAAAGAGAACAACCTATCTACTAACCCTAAGTCGGGTAGGAATGAATTCTATCTTGCAGAGCTATGTCCCCAGCTATCTACCTGGTCTTATCCCCAAAATGGGAGGTTTATTGAGCAGTGTTGTTGGACTACTCTCACCTATGTAGATCAAAGGATAATCTTGAAATAAACAAGAGTTTATAATTAACTCAGGATTAAGATCGTGTTACCCTAGGTCATTTTAGTTTGAAATAGTTTGTTTTAATAGTAAACGGTCGTTATAAAGAAAAGTGACTATTTCAAGGTCCAGTCTTATGCAAACTGATTGCATAGGATGCCCCCACTCGTATGTCTCTACATGAACGATTTCGAATCACATCATTTGTATCAATATACAAAATGGGTTGCATCCAATAGTGTTACTAGGATGAAATACCCTACTTCATCCACATACTTATAGACCATTTAGGCTATATATTATAACTTGATCCTGTTTATGTCACAACATAAAGTTAAAGTATTCATACTATAGTCATGATTTTGTTTATTGGATAGTATCAATGACTTTATTGAATATGATACTCAATAATATTTTATTGATAAATAGAATGTTTAACACAAAATTTAAGAACTGCGAGTTCTAGGACATTTCCAACAATATCTACACTGATGGAGGTTAATAAAAAGTTATGCATACATGAAGGCAAAGATCTTGCAGCTCAACAATGTATCGTCAGTTGGTAGGTGGTTTAATCTACCTTACCTTAACAAGACCTGATATCTCATATTTTGTCGAAGTTATGAGTCGTTACATGCAGAATTCGAAGAAGCCTCATCTTAAAGCAATTCGAAGAATTTTAAGATATCTAAAAGGAACAAGTGCATATGACCTTTTATGCAAGAAAAGGGAGGATTGCAAGTTAGAAGGCTTCCACGATGCTGATTATGCTGGAGATCACGATACACAACGATCAACTACTGATTAGGTGTTCAAACTTGGTAATGGAGTAGTTTCTTGGTGTAACAAGAGACAACCAACAGTTGCATTATCTACCACAGAAGCAGAGTATAGAGCAGCAGCCAAGGCAGCACAAGAGAATATATGGATAAAGAAACTAATGAAGGATTTGTACCAAAAAGCTAATAATGTAGTGACTTTATACTGCGACAACCAATCTGCAGTTTGCTTAGCTAAAAATCCAGTATTCCATGCAAGAACCAAACATGTGGAGGTACATTACCACTTCAAGAGGAAATTGAGATGAAGCCAATAAAGAAAGAAGAACAAATTGCAAATATATTTACAAAAGGACTACCAAAAAATAAACATGCAAAGTTTTGATAGCAGCTCGGGATGATTGAATGACCCAAAACAGTTAGGGTGGATTTGATGCGCGATAAAAGCAGAGAGTTGACTTGAGTTGAATTGGTAATTATTATTTGAAGAGTTAAATTATCTGGAGAGTTACATTGTCTCTGTGTTTGGTGTGCAGAGTTGAGTTAAGTTGATAATTATTGTCTGTGTTTGGATATAGAGTTGAGTTGAGTTGAGTTGGGGTATCTAGTGTTGTTTTTGTAAATGAAATTGATTTTGTCTTTTTTTTTTTTTTTTTGTGCTATTGTTGATTTTAATTTTCAACTATATACATATTTTTCTAACTTTTCTAAAGATAAAAAAAAAAACAAAAAAACAAAAAAAAAAAAACCTTCCAATTCTTTTCCATACTCCAAATATAACAAATTCTCTACAAAATATTCATATACAGGACACAAAATTTTGAATTTAATTTTTTAAACATTCAAATAGAAGTGATTATTTCATTAAAAAAAACCCAACATAATCATTCGTAAAAATTAAAAAGAACTAAATGGATTAGTGTCGTCAAATAAAACTAATGATATTGTTTTAGATAGAAGAGATGACACTTAAATGTTAATCTTAAAAAAACCCAAAATCTTACAATTTAAATCATAAAACCAACTATTAGATAGTCTTTTTTGACCAATTTGTGGAATATGGATTTATCTTTTTCTAAAACTGTTGAAATGATTCTAGAAATATTGATGTCTATTTTTTCTACTATTATGTTTTGCATTAGTGTACAAACTATCTTTTTTAAAAAAAAAAAAAAAAAGAACTTGAGGCATAATTTTAAATTCTACTATTTCATTAGAATTATGTAATATTTGAAAACATCAAGGGATAGGTTGTTTAAAACATATAGTTGAACTTTTGTTTAGTGAAACAATAATAAGACACCGTATGTAATATTTTTTAGATCTAAGAAAAAAATGAAATAGAAGAAGAATAATTAGATCTAAAAGAACAACCATAGAAAAAAAATCAAAAAAGAAAAATGAGGAATTGAGAAAGAAAGGGGGAAATAAAGCCCATACGGGCTAGACAGAGAAAGAAAGAGAAAATGAGAAAGATGAACCAGACGATGAAAGAAGAGAGAAGGGGAGTAAACGTGAAGAGAGTATGAGAGAGAAAAACAACTAAGTAATTGAGGGAGTTTTAAGAGTGATGAAAACGAGTGGAAAAACGGATGAGAGTTAGAGTGATAAAATGGTAGGTAATTAAACCCATCATTTTATTTTTATCAGTGGTTGTCAAAGTTGGGCACAAGAAGGCGGTAGGCAGAGTATGTCGCTGAAGTTACTAATGCGAAGGTAGTCATTGGAGTTGTCATCGAAGGTAGTTGGTGGAGTCTTGAGTTCTTCGTTAAAGTTGGTCGTGCGAATGTGGAAGTCAGAGTTTTCTTGTACCATGGTGGTTGTCGGAATTGGTTGCCGGAGTGTCGTCAGAGGTGATTACCAAAGCTCCGAGTTGGTCATCGAAGTTGGCCACCCGAAGGTAGTCATCGAAATATGTTGCCAGAGTATGGTAGCGGTAATTGCCATTGGAAACCGATGGGTAGAACCATTGAAAAAATTGGAGGGAGAAAAAATTGGGAAGAATTGGGATGAATGGGTAAAATAACCAACTCAACTCCATCAACATTTAAAATTGGTTGTCAAACAATGAGTTGGTAAGAAATACCAACTCAACATACTCTCCTTTGATCAAACACCCACTTAGTGTTGAGGGAGAGTGTAAAATATATATAACAACACTAACTAATCTAGAAGATTCTTTAATTTTATCTGATATATGACATAAAAATGTAAAATTAGATTATTTTCTAAAAGCATATTGTAATATGTAAAATAAATATCTCAAAAAATGATCTAAAAATATCCTAAATTTGGTTCACGAATTCCTTTAAATAAAGATAATCTAAATATCTATAATATTTGTACGATCTAAGAATAATCTAGTAAAGTCATTTTACTTGACTTCAAGGACTGCCTATAAATAAGAGGTGTGATCCTATATGTGAACCAAAAAAAGTTAGAGAATTGATGTAGAAAAGTGAATGTCTTGAGAGTGAAAGACTAATTTTTAAATATTCATCCTATGTTTTAAATAAAAGTTTCTTTTTCAAAAAAAGATTGTTTTTCTTTCTTTTGTACCTATTTCTTCAATAGATTGAAGACATGCAGCCTCAAATCAAATCCATTACAATCTAGATGATAGATATGTTCAATCATATTCTATTCTACCATGTTTGAACACAATTGTTTAAATAAATTCTATTCCGTGGATCGTTTAAAATCTGTACCTAGAATTTTAAAATATTACATAAGTCTGAGACTTTAAATTCTTTGCATCTAGTACACTGATATTGATATTATATTAAATTTTGTATTTAGTTATCTTCAAGTATCTTACCAATTTACTTTCATCCTTGGTCCTAATTTATTCAATTAGCAAAAATCTCAACTTTGATAGAAGAAAGTAATTCATATGTAATGTATAATTCTCCAATTTGTAATCAAAACATGGAGCTAACTGTAATTGGATGAAACATTTGCTGAGTAATATGTTGGAGGAAGAACAGAAACTTAAGAAAGAACAACGTGGTGATGTCTAGCCAGAGATGTCGATCGACTTGATTTCTGGCTTCTTCTCCACCATTTTGGGCACTGTCACAGTCAGCACTCCATTCTCCATGTTGGCCTTCACCTTCTCAACTTTAGCATTCTCCGGCAGCCTGAATCTCCTCGAGAACTTCCCACTGCTTCGTTCGATTCTATGCCATTTGTCGTTCTTCTCCTCTTGCTCTTTGCTTCTCTCCCCACTGATTTGCAGCACTTGGCCCTCTTCCACTTCAACTTTGACTTCTTCCTTTTTGATTCCAGGAAGATCGGCCTTGAAGATGTGGGCTTCTGGGGTTTCTTTCCAGTCGATGCGAGTGTTGGCAAAAGCAGAGGTCTCACGAGCAGAGGAAGGGAGGTTGGCCAATGAGCTTGAAAATGGGAATCCTTCGAAGGGATCCCAAACGTCCAATGAAAAGGGGTCGAAGACGTTGCTCCGGCGGCCACCGAAAATGCTTGGAATCAGAGCCATGGTCGTTCAAGTTCAAAGCAGAGGATAACAAGAGAGAAGAAATGGATTTAATTGACAAAGTTTGCTTGAAATGGTGTATTGTTTGCTGCTAACTCCCAAGGATGGCTTCCTAGTGGGGAGTTGAAACATTTAAATAAGTGGGCAGAGAACATATTTTAGAAATTTCTGGAAAGAAAAAGTTGCTTCTGGTTTATTCTTGGCGAAGAAGACGATTCCACGAGCTTCTTCTACCATGTTCTCGACCCATTTGGACTCTTCAATTGGGGTTCAGTCATACCATTTTCTTGGGCCTTTCAATTGGGCTTTCTTTCATCCAAATTAAATAAAAGAAACATTTTTATATAAAAAAATCCTCTTTTCGGTCATATATATCATAAATACTTTTACATGTAATTTTTACAAAAGGAGGGTTTTAGTGTTAATTTGGAGAGAAAATGCATTTAATACGATTTTTTTTTTCTATTTTCAATTAGAGAAAGAAAATGAAATTTAATATCTTTTTATTTTCCATTTTATTTTTCATGTTGATTTTTATATTATAGGATATATTTTATTGTTTGTTTTGCGTATTATATGATATATCGCTGGTATATGCAATATATTCTATTATTTATTTGGAAATGTTCTAACAAATATATGAAATATATTTGATATGTACTCAAATACAATTGGTATCACGACAACTTATTGGTTTTTCTAGCGGATTCATGGTTATTTTTAAATATACCTTAGAACATGGTATTAGATATTTAGAAATATTATAATCAATATATGAAATATAAATGTACTCAAATAGATGGTTGTACCATTCAAAAGTTTCGATATAATTGTCACATACGATAGTACAATATAAATCAAAATATACAACATAAATTTTATTTACATATTATATATGATATGAAAACCCTATATTTTGAAAATTAGGAACTCCAAATGTTGAACCCCTAATATCAAATTCTAAAACTCCCAATCAATTTTACAACAATTCCAAAGTGAAGGATTAGATTTAGATTATCTTTTGATCAAAGACTAAGAGATGAGAAGAACTAGTTTTTTACTCCAAGTTCAAACATTCCAAAGTAATAAATTTATACATTTCTAACCTTACTAGTTTGGAGGGTAAAATTAAAATTATATTTTAGTTTTTAAAAATATTTATGAAAATGTGGTACTTTTATAAGAATATTTAGAAATATATCGTAGTTTTCTAATAATTACATCCTCTCTTCTCCCTCCTAATTTTCAATAATCTCTCACCTTCTTCTCTCTTTCTTCTTTCACTTTCTCTTATAGGACTGGCAACCCTAAAGGGGTGAATAGAGTTTAATCAAACTAATCAAAACTTTTTACTAATGTGAGCTCAATTAAACAAATTAACAAACTTTTTGCTAACAAGTAATTTAAACAATAAATTTATACAAATAATCACTTTGAATTAAATAAGAAATTAATCATCACACTTTAAAGCACAATTTTTAAATGATTCGTCAAGGATATATAAATTTAAGAATAAATATATATGAGCAATTAAATTTAAGAACAAAAATTACAAATAATTTAAAGCAACAAAATTTAAGAACAAATTAATTGCAAAATTAAATAGTTGAGGTATAGAGAAATTGACATACGAGAATTTTATAGTGGTTCGGCACAATCGGCTTACATCCACTTTCCAAGCTCTTTCTAGGTTTGTCACTCAAATTTGACTTTTTCCATGGCTTAAAGTCGAATCGCTACAACGTTTTTTTTTCGAGCGCAAGAACAAACCCGATCGTTTTCACAGTACAACGACTCTTTTTTCAGATCAAAAGCAACCCTTACAATAGTTTGAAAAAATAAATAGTACACTCAACAAACTTTTTAAAGGAGTAGATTTATAAATTTTGAGCTTACAATAAATCTCTCAAGAATAAAATGAAAAGGAAAAAAAAAATGAGAGGTTTGAGAGAATAACAACGGAAGCTTAATAAATTATGGATAATTGTAAAAAGATGTGAAATTAATTCGGAGAAAATGAAGTGTTTAGAAAGAGAGAGAAGATGTTGAAAACTAAAATCAATTTGAGCCATTGGATCTAGGAAAAAAAGAAATTTAAAGGTTGAGATTAAAAGGAAAAATAAATAAATATAATATATATTAAAACACTTCCAACTGTAACATGCAAAAACTTTATTTTTTTAATTTTTTTTAATCAAATGACTCGATGGTCATATATGTATATATAATATATTTTCCTTTTTAAAATTCCATTTTCATTTTAAATTCTTTTGGTTTTTAATTTAAATTAAAATCAAGCAAAAATCAAAATTCATTTTCTTTTTTGAATCCAACTAAAGCACACCAAGTGTCACTTCTTCATTCATCCTCATATCACCTTCTAATTAAGTCCAATTTGATTAATTTGGCCGCCATATCATTGACACAAATATTTTTCCGTTAAGCTTATTTCAGATTTATCTTGTTTGAGCTATAGAGATTCAAATTGCGTTGGATCCATAAATTCGAACCTTACATAATGGACTCATCCAAATACTAAAATTGTTAGTAAATAAAATCAAGTTTGTTATCATCAAAACATTAATTAATTAATTTAAGATTAAAGACCAAAAAACCAACAATCTCCCTTTTTTATAAGAGGTGTTTGATATGAAATATGTACTTGAATAACAATCAACACGCATATATAATTTCAAGTTACTTGAATACAAATGATATATTTCAATAACAAGTTTTCATTTTTCTAATTACCTCTCCCTCTTTTGAAATTGATAATAATAATAATAATAATAATAATAAAAGAACAATAAAGATTTTGAACATAATATTTTGCATATTTCTTCTCCTATCAATATTCCTTCTAAACATAAGCAATGACATGTAAATTCAAGAGACATTACAAATAATCAATCAAGTTTAGGATAATTCACTACAAGAAAATTGATCATTTTCGAAGGTCACAACCTTTGAAAAAATATTTCGAAAATTATTATTTTCAAAATTCAAATAATTATTATTTTTCAAAGGTTTATTAACCTTCGAAAATTATTTTTTTTCAAAAGTCAAATACCTTCGAAAATTATCAAATTATTTATCGACAATTATTTATTTTCAAGTAGTCTTTTTCGAAATGTTTCATATATTTGAAGGCTTATAATACTATTTTCAAAGGTTTTAAAGCCTTAAAAAATACTTATTTATCAACAATCGTAAATCCTTCGAAAATTCTCTCGTAAAATATTTTAGAACTTTTCAATTATTATTGACAAATCTCAAGAAGGTTCTTTTTACTAATTCACCTTCCTGTAATACCCTAAATTACAAGTCAAGGGAATGGAATGGAATAGAAAGAATAGGAAACTATATAGATGAAAGAACTCTTAGATTTGTCATAAAAGTGCACAAAAAGATTTTCTAAATTATGGAACATCCAACTATTGCATTCAATCAACTAGAAACAAATTGTTTACATATATCTACCATCATTGTTAGAAATCTATCCTCACAACGAATTTCTAATTTGATAATTGATGCTTGAGTACTTGCATCTCAATTTTTCTTTGTCATATTCTTGAAGACGTTCAGACTCATTAACAAATCTGCTTCAACATCATCTCTTACATGGACACAATGTTTTAAGTATTGCATTATTTCATCTCTTGCATGGACAAGATAATTGACAGGGGGTTGCATGCATTAATGCAAAATTTAAAATTGGTAGGGACAAGATCCTCAAACTATCTCCATAGTGGTATGATATTGTCCACTTTGGGCATAAACCCTTATGGCTTTGTTTTTTGTTTCACCCAAAAGGCCTCATACCAATGGAGATAATCATGCTCACTTATATACCTATGATCCTCCTCTTATCTAACTAATGTGGGACTTTAGTCGCATTCCCAACAAAAATCTTTCGACTCTACTTCAATATTCTTGCAATACCGAATTTCTAATTTGCATCCAACTTCTATCCATGTGATATAATGTGCTCACAATAAGAATGTGAAACCTCCTTTGTAAAAAGCAAGAGACTGCCTAACAATGAGTGT
Source organism: Benincasa hispida (assembly GCF_027475165.1). Classification (NCBI taxonomy): domain Eukaryota; kingdom Viridiplantae; phylum Streptophyta; class Magnoliopsida; order Cucurbitales; family Cucurbitaceae; genus Benincasa; species Benincasa hispida. The sequence goes on along the minus strand of NC_143484.1, from coordinate 33,157,910 downwards.
ATAATTTTATTACATCAATGAGTCAAATAAAAGTTGCAGTCTCTATATGTCTATAGTTCAAAAGATAAAACTATAGTCTCTATTAGACATCTACTAAATGTAACCAAACCTTGTAGGTCATGGTGATGAGCCATCAGTTCAATAAGGAAATGAGTATTAAAATTATGATGATAATTGCGGCTAAGATCAAGTTCTTAAGTATTGACATAGGTGAGAGAGATTTAATTTGTTTGGAGTTTGAAAAAAAAAAAAAAACAATAGCTAGGCATAACCTGCTTCCAAACAAAATGTATCTGAATACCATCAACCATTCTACTTAATCGGTAAATGAAACCAAATTATTACTTTAAGCTAGTTTATTCATCAATGAGTACGAAAATTTTGTAAGAATAACTATTATCAAGATGTCAACATCAAAAAGAAAATTGAAAGATGTAGCAATTAATAACTCAACAACTCAAAAAATAAAAGGGAGAGAATGAGTACTTGGATATCCCTTCCTCAATCAATAAAATCACTGACAACAAAAGCCCTATTCTCGTTGACTAATCAATCATGTGGCACAATACAAGAGGAAAAGTTGCATCAAATTGGAGAGGGGAAATGCCCTTTTTCCAGTTGCAATAATAAGTTTGTTCTCAAAATTTAGGTAAAAGAAATAAGTTAAATACCAAAGTTAACAAGAAACACGCTGCAAAATTATCATTAACAAAGGGTAGGAATAATTAATTTGTCAAAATAGGTGATAACATGCATTAGGTTATAACATCCATCCTTTATTTTTCTCCCGGTCTAAGTTACCCTTTAGCCGAGTTTTTCTTGCTGGATAAAAGGACATTGCACAAAATTAATGAATTGACATCATTAAAAGTAAGAAACTCAAAGTAAAATATGAAGGAAATTCAAAAAACAATTGGAAAAATCCTAACCCACAATGATAACAAAAAGTTACATTATGCAAACTGCATCAATTCTCATGAGCCCTTTAATGGCTGATTCGAACAACTACCTTTTCTAATTATTAGGCTTATATGAATAAACAGGATCGAAATGAAACAATGATTGTCCAAAGATCGATTACACAAGCAGCATGGTTGCTCGAGATAGCCCTGCTCTCCTCCTACTACACATTATTGCTCAAGGTTTCAAAAAACTATTTAGCGAGGCCTCAACAATATGGTTGCCTCAATAGCCATTTGACGTAGATTACAAAATCTGCATGTTTCTTAGCAAATCTGCGGTGACCTAATTAAATAAATTTTATATGGCTTCCTAGCCATAACAAGAAACCAACACTCTCTTTCTTCTAACAAATTAATTATTCCTACCCGTTTTATACCCCAAATGACCTATTTTTACCATTGGAGATTAAGTTTTTAATCATTCTATAAAGATATCACATCTTTCTTCTCCAAAACTCATAAACATGCTTCAATTTACTTTTTCTCTTCTTTTTTCCCCTCACAGCAGATTCTGATTATGAAAATGATGGATAACTTCACATAATCAGAAGAAGACATACAGAAACGAAGAACATTCATGTTGATCACCCTGCCATTACTGAAATTTGACCTACAAGTTATAGTATACATTGTTTCTCTATCATAATTCTAGTTCACGAGATCTAGTAAATCTTATTGCAATGATTATCATGCTTCGCCATAGAAATCCAATTGTGTCTAAAAATGAGGTTCGTAGTACATTGCTTCGTGGAATATGCTAGGCTTCCAGAATTGAAGAGATTCAAAATAAACAAGAGATAGTACTTACGAGAAGGAGAAACACCACATTTGAAGCATTTAAAAAATCGATTGATGTTGTCCTCCATAGTCGATGCCATTTTCTCTTACTTGGGTCGTTGGAGCTAAAAAATGACTGTGAATCCAAATACAATCAATAAACAAACAAATTTAAACATTCAATGATTCAAAATCCAGATCCAATTAGTTGAGATGAGAACTTCGATTTCGAATTAATTACATTGAATCATGTATCCTTTTCTCATAATTTTGCTTTCATCGTAGAGTTTATTGAATAATAAAAAAATCGCCTAAGTCCATACCTCATGATGAAACTCGAAAGGTAAAGGAAAGAAATTGTCGCCACACTGTTGAGCGACAATTGAGCAATGCGATCGAATGACCTTGAAAATCGAGTTGGAGATGATATGTTCAATAGAGGAAGAAAATTCAGCCCTATAAAAGTGAAGACGAAGTGAGAATTAAACCCTTAAGAAAAGTTTTTTTTTTCTTTTCTAAATTAAAAAATATAAAAATTTTAAATGAACTTTTTTTTCAAATGTTTAAAATTCCTTCGATAAATGTACATTTATAAAGATTAATACATTTTTTCTCTAGAAAAATTTAATACATTTCTTAGTTAATGAATATAATTTTTCAAAAGTTTTAAATAATTTTTTGTAAGAATATATTTTCTTACAGGGTTTCTTTAAAAACGTTCCATAAAGACAATATATTTTTCAAGGGTTTTTTTTAAGTAATTTGATAAAAATGTATTTTTTTTCAAAGGTGTTTAATAACCTTCGAATAAATATATAAATTTTCATGATGCAGTGGTAGTGGCAGTATAGAAAAAATCAATAAAAAATCATAACCTAAACTAAACAGAACTAATCATAAACGTCCTATTATTGACAAAATCAAAGTAATCAATGATTACCAAAGCAAACCAAAAATAGAGCCATTTCAATGATTACCTCTTTTGTCGAAAATCCTCATTGTTAATCAATGAAATCAGATCCTCATTCAGTTGGCCTCAAATCCTCCTTGTTAGCTGATCAAGTTGAGATGATGAGCTTCTCCAGAATTAAAAATCATGGGTAAATGATGAAATCGTGGATGAAATTGAAAAATATAAAAGAAGAATCATAGTAAAAAATAATGAATTTGTGAAGATTTTGAATATTTTGAACGGAGAAGAGAGGGACATGCGGATGAAGACTTTGAAGCCCCAGTAGAAAAGGTAGAGATAAGAATGAAAACGAATTTATTTTTAACAATTTTGAAATATTATTGAAAACTAATAATTACCTTTATACAATGGTAATTTTAAAAATATATTTTTTTTATCAATTGAAAACTAATAATTACCTTTATACAATGGTAGTTTACTCCCTTTCAAGCATGGAGTTGTTTTTTTTCTAAGGATTCGTATCCTAAGACTTCTCAAGAAATTGAGGAAATGAGATGGATCCCTTATGCATCGGCTGTTGGCAGCCTAATGTATGAGATGTTATGTACTAGACATGAAATCTGCTATACGGTGGGGATAGTCAGTAGATATCTCTCTACTCTAGGATATGATTACTGAACTGTCGTTAAGAACATCTTCAAGTATCTATAGAGAACGAAGGACTACATGCTCGTGTGTGGTTCTAAGGATTTGATCCTTACAGAATACATGGACTCTGATTTCTAAACTAATAAGGATTCTAGAAAATCCACTTCAGGATCAGTGTTTAATCTTAACGGAGAGGCAATAGTCTGAAGGAGCACCAAGCAGGGGTGCATTGCTGACTCCACCATGGAGGCTGAGTACGTAGCGACTTGTGAAGCTGCTAAGGAAGCTGTGTGGCTCAGGAAATTTCTAACTGATCTAGAAATGATTCCAGACATGTCAATGCCCATCACCATTTATTGGGATAATAGTGGTGCTGTGGGTAATTTTCGAGAGCCTTGGACTCATAAATGCGGGAAGCTCATAGAACGAAAGTATCATCTCATCTGAGAGATTGTGCATCGAGGGGACGTGAACGTCACGTAGATAGGTTCGGAGTACAATGTTGTTGATCCATTTACAAAGGCCTTCACAGCTAAGGTGTTTGAGGATCATCTGTAAAATATGGGTTTAACGGACATGCCACATATAGTCTAGGAAAAGTGAGAGATTTTGTACTGGGCGCATTTTATGCCCTAGTTGATTTTTGTACTTGTATATTACTATGACTTGTATATTGTACACCCCACTAACTTAAGGACAAGTGGGAGATTGTTGGGGTTGATGCCCTAAATCTCATAGGGTCTTGTAGTTTGTAATTGTATTGTACAAACATTTTATTTATTTAAAAAAATATATTTTGAACATGATTCCCTTAAAAAGTGTTTTTGAAACACCGTATGAGTTATGGAAAGTACGTAAAGGTAGTTTACATTACTTTTGGGTCTGAGAATGTCTAGCACAGATGTTGATACAAAATCCTAAGACATTGGAATGACGTTCAAAATTATACCTCTTTGTTGGATACCCAAAAGAAACAAAAGAAGGATTGTTCTATGATCCCCAAGAAGATAAAGTATTTGTTTCAACAAATGCTACATTCTTGGAAGAAGATCATATTAGCAGTCATCAACCGCACAGTAAAATAATATCGAAAGAAATGACCAAAAATACTACAAATAAATCAACAAAAGTTGTTGATGAAGTTGGTCAATCAACAACGGTTGTTGCTCCATCACATTCTTCTTAAGAGTTAAGAATGCCTCGACGTAGTGGGAGGATTGTTCATCAACCTGAACACTTTATGGGATTAACAGAAACTCAATACATCATACTTAATGATGGTCTAAAGGATCCATTGACATTTAAACAAGCGATGGAAGATATTGATAGGGAACAATGGATAAAAGCCATGGATGTAGAAATGGAGTCCATGTACTTCAATTATGTTTGGGATCTTGTAGATCAACCACATGAGGTTAAAACTATAGGTTGTAAATGGATTTACAAGAGGAAAAGTGACAAAACTGGCAAGGTGCAAACCTATAAAGCCAGACTCGTGGCAAAAGATTTTACCCAAAGGGAGGGGGTTGACTATGAAGAAACCTTCTCTCCTGTTGTCATGATAAAATCAATAAGAATACTCTTATCCATTAGCGCATATTATGACTATGAAATATGGAAAATGGATGTCAAGACAGTTTTTTTTAATGGCCATCTTGATGAAAGTATTTTTATATCTCAACCAGAAGGGTTCATTAAACAGGGTAAAAAACAAAAAGGTTTGTAAGCTTAAGAGATCCATTTATGAGTTGAAGCAAACTTCTAGATCTTGAAATATAAGATTTGACACTGCGATCAAATCTTATGGCTTTGAACAGAATGTTGACAAACTTTGTGTATATAAGATGATAGACAACAAAAGGTAGCATTCTTGGTACTTTATGTTGATGATATCTTGCTCATTGAGAATAAAACAAGTTACCTTGCTGACGTAAAGAGATGGTTAGCATCACAGTTTCAAATGAAAGATTTGAGAAACGCTAAATATGTTCTTGGGATTCAGATATTTCAAAATTGAAAGAACAAAACTTTTATCTCAGGCATTTTATATTGACAAAATGTTGTCAAGATATAACATGCAAAATTCCAAAAAGGGTATGTTACCTTTTAGACATGGATTCATCTGTCAAAGGAACAGTGTCCTAAGACACCTCAAGAAATTGAGGAAATGAAAAGAATTTGATATGCATCGGCAGTTGGGAGTCTAAAGTACGCTATGTTATGTACTCGTTTTGACATATGCTTTGCAGTTGGAATCGTTAACAGGTTCCAATCTAACCCAGGACACAGTCATTGGAAGGCTGTCAAAAACATCCTTAAGTTTCTCAGGAGAACGAGGAACTATATGCTTATGTATGGACCTAAGGATTTGATCCTTAAAGAATACACTGATTTTGATTTTCAGACTGACGTAGATTCTAGGAAATCTACTTCAAGACCAGTTTTCACTCTTAACATAGGAGCTATAGTGTGGAGAAGCATTAAATAAAGCTGTATAGCTGACTCCATGATGGAAGCAGAATATGTAGTTGCATGCGAAGCAGCTAAAGAAGCTGTGTGGTTGTGCAAGTTTCTAACAGATTTGAAAGTGGTTCTAAATATGCACCTGTCCATCACTCTATATTGTGATAATAGTGGTGCAGTTGCTAATTCCAAGGAACATATAAGTCACAAACATGGAAAACATATCAAAAGAAAGTACCATCTCATCAAAGAGACCGTACACCGAGGAGATGTGATAGTCCCGTAGATAGCCTCAAGAGACAACCTTGCTGATTCGTTTACAAAGGCTCTCTCGACTAAAGTGTTCAAGGGCCACTTGGTTGGACTAGGACTACGACCAACATAATCTAGGACAAATGGAGAATGTCAAAGGGTATTTTGGATGCCCTAGTTTATTGTATTTTTCTCTCTTTATTTCTTGACATTGTAAACATTATATATTTATATGTTTATCTCACTAGAGTGTTAGTCCAAGTGGAAGATTATTGGGAATTTCCTAAACTAGCAGTTCGTAAATGTTGTTAACATATTCTATTTATCAATAAAAAATGTTGTTGAGTTTTTTTAATCCAATAAATTACTATTGATATTCCATCCTTTTATGAAAAACTAATAAATGAATCCATGGCTATAAATTGAATACATTAACTTTATGTGGTGACATAAAAATAAATCAAGTTTTAGTATGTAGCCAAAATGGTTTATAAGTATACGGATGAGACTAGGTACCTTATCCTGGTGATACTATTGGATGAAACCCATTTTGTATACTGATATAAATGATGTGATCCAAAAATCATTCACGTAGAGACATGTGAGTGGAGGCATCTTGTGCAATGAGTTTGTAGAGACATGTGAGTGAAAACATCGAAATAGTCACTTTTCTTTATAACAACCATTTACTGTTAAAATTGACTATTTCAAACTCAATGACCTAGGGTAACTCGATCTTAATCCTAAGCTAACTATGAACTCCTATTTATTCAAGATTATCCTTTGATTCACATAGGTGAGAGTAGTCCAACAACACTACTCAATAAGCCTTTCATTTTAGGGATAAGACCGGATAGATAGCTGGGGACATAGCTTTGCAATATGGAATTCACTCCTACCCGATTTAGGGTTAGCAGATGGGTTGTTCTCTTAAGCGCTGATGCCTTTTCTTGAACAATGGGGCCCTATCCTCTCATGGAAGAGAGGGTTATATTTATAAGTTGGACTATAAATCAATTGTTCAATGGAGGATTAGTGGGAGCTTAAGGAGCAAGATGTATTTATAGAGGTAAAATGGTAATCTTTTACCCAACTGTAAATACGAATGACCTATGAAGGATTGACTTACTGATTATGGTTAAAATTGACAAAAATATATCTATAGTGAGGAGAGTGCAACTATCGAGCTATAGTGGAATGTTTTGGTAGTTAGGGAATAGTAATTAATTCGGTTTAAAGAGTTTAACCAATTAATTACAAGTCGTTGAAGCTTATGATTTTTAGGTCCATAAGGTCCCTTTACTAGCTCGTAATTTGGATTAGTAAATTGAGTAATCTTGATGAGATTTGAAATTAGGGTTTAGAATTTGAAATGTTCAAATTCAATTAGGGTTTTTATTGATTATATTCGATACTATTGAAATGTTTAATTTTATTGACATTAAACAAAATTGGAGAATCGATTAATGTTTAAAATATGATTTAAATATTAATTGTATAAAATTAATTTCGTTATAGTGGAATTGGTCTTTTATTAATTTAATATTATATATTAAATTAACAAATTAATTTAAAGATTTAATTAATTAGTTTTATTTAAAAATTAATTGAATGAATTAATTTTATATATAAAAAACTAATAAATCAAATTAAATTAGTTTATTTAAAAAAATTGGTTTTAGAAATCAATTTTTGGAAAAACTAATTTGAAAACAAAACTCAACGTGGAGATTTCCAGAAGTTGGAAATCTCCACTGTGGTGCATGGCACCTTACTCATCCAATTCCATTTTCTCCATGAAGTAGGAGTTGGCCTTCATGCAAGCTATGAATTTGCATGATGAAAGCTTTATAAATTGAAGTGTTGGGTTGAATAATTGGATTAAGCTTTGAAGAACTTTGCAGAAACCAAAACCCTCTACATATCTTCATAATATCCAGCTCAATTTAGTGATTCCACCACACAATCCTTGCAAGAGAATAGTAGAGAAGATCTTTATGGTAGTCTACTTGTAGATTGAAGCACTTTTACGTGGAACTCAGCTGGTATTGAAGAGGATTCATCAAAGGTATTGTGTTAAACAAACCCCCTTCTGTAATAGTTACTTTGAAGCATGTTTTAGACTCAAATTAAGTATAATTAGAGTGCTTATTGATTCTAATTTTCTCTGCTACATGTTAATATACTCTTATCATGAAGGCGGTCCTTTAATTTGTATGGGTGAGAGTGGCTAGATCGCCGACTCAACAAGCCTACCATCTTGGGGATTCGTTTGATTGGGGAGCTGGGAACACAGTTACACAAGACACAATTCCATTTGAGCCATACGAGACGCGTCGTGCGGGCACGCTGAACCGGTCGGAAAGGCCATCAGGGCCCGCGCGGGCACAGGTACGAGCACGAGCACGGGCATGAGCGGAGGCAGCTGCACGTCGTGGAGGCGGGAAGGGAACAAAAAAATCAAATGGCGAAATTGAAACGATTTTAAAAAACAGAAGAAGAAGAAGAAATAATGACAAAAAGGGGTGCAACACGAGGACTTCCCAAATGGTCACCCAACTTAGTACTACTCTCGCCCAAGCACGTTTAACTACGGAGTTCTGATGGGATCCAGTACATTAGTGCTGGTATGATCGCACCCAACATGGAATGCGCACAAATTCCATTTGAGCCATGCGGGACGCGTTGCGCGGGCACGCTGAATCGGTCGGAACGACTATCGGGGCCCGCGCAGGCACGGGCACGAGCACGAGCTCGAGCGGGGGCGGTTGTACGTCGTAGAAGCGGGAAGGGAACAAAAAAAATCAAATGGCGAAATTGAAACGATTTTAGAAAACAGAAGAAGGAGAAGAAATAATGACAAAAAGGGGTGCAACACGAGGACTTCCCAAGTGGTCACCAAACTTAGTACTTACTCAAGATTCAGGTCATGTCACCTATGGTCATCCTAGTGAAATGTAAGTTTCTATTATCAATGGTGTTATATAAAGAGACTAATCATTTCGTGGTTCAGTCTTATACAAACTCATTATATAGGATACCCCGCTCGCATGTCTCCACATGAATGATCAGGATCAAATCATTTATAGCACTTTACAACATTTGTAACACCTATAAAACGAGTCTTATCCGTAGTGTCACCAGGATAAGGTACACAATCTTATCTATCTACTACAGACCATTTAGGTTATTATTTAAACAAGATCCACCTGTATGTCTCCACATACTTGTTTAAATTTATATAAAATAACCTCGGATCTTAGTTTATTAGATTAAGTAAATACTTATAAAATAAAACTTATTTTATTAATAACAATATGTTTACACAAAGTTGATAAACTACAAGATTACAAGGAGATTTAGGACACCATTCACAACAGTCTCCCACTTGTCCTAAAGCCTAGAGAGACTAATGTACAATACAAAGATAGTACAAAATACAATAAACTAGGGCATATACTATACTCTAGTAACATCTCCCACTTGCCCTAGCCAAGGTGCCACATATCTCGTAGACCTAGACTTTCTAGATGGCCCTCGAACACTTTTTCCGTGAGAGCCTTTGTAAATGGATCAACAACTTTGTGCCCCGACGTGATCTTCGTGACAATCACATCACCGCAATGCATAATCTCCCAGATCAAATGATATTTTCATTCTATGTGCTTGCCTCTTTGGTGACTCCGAGATTCATTAGAATTTTCCACAACACCACTGTTATCACAATAAAGTGTGATTGACAAAGACATATTTGGAACAACTTCCAAATTAGTAAGGAACTTCTTAAGCCAAACAGCCTCTTTAGCAGCTTCACAAGTAGCTACGTATTTGGCTTCCATAGTGGATTCCGCGATGCATCATTGCTTGATGTTTCACCATACTATAGCTCCTCCATTCAAAGTGAACACTGACTCTGACATTGATTTTCGAGAATCTTTATCAGTCTGAAAGTCAGAGTCTGTGTATCTTGAAAGGATCAGATCCTTATCTCTATACACGAGCATATAGTCCCTCGTTCTTTAAAGATATTTGAGGATTGTTTTGACCATTGTCCAGTGATCTAATCCTGAATTGGACTGATATCGACTAACAATCCTTACTGCATAGTAAATGTCAGGTCTAGTACATAATATTGCATACATAAGGCTACCAATAGCTTATGCATAGGGAATCTGTCTCATTTCCTCAACCTCTTAAGGTGTCTTAGGACACTATTTCTTCAACAAAAAAATTTAATGCCTGAAAGGTAATAAACCCTTCTTGGAATTGTGCATCGAATATCTAGCAAGGATCTTGTTAATGTACGATGCTTGAGAAAATGCCAACCTTTTGTTCTTACGATCCCTTATGATCTGGATAGAACAAACTACGTCTCTCCCAAATCTTTCATTTGGAATTGGGCAATTAGCCATTTCTTAACGCTAGTTAGAAAACCTACATCATCCCCAATTAATAGGATATCATTCCCAAGTAAACACAAAGCTCATCAAAATTCTGATCAAAGCCATAAGATTTGATCGCAGTATCAAATCTTATATTCCAAGATCTAGATGCTTGTTTTAGTCCATAAATGGATCAATTAAGCATGCAAACCTTTTGCTCTTGATCTTGTTCAATGAATCCTTCTGATTGAACCATGTTGATGGTCTCGTCAAGATTACCATTCAAAAAGGCAGTATTGACGTCCATTTGTCATATCTCATTATCATAAAATGTGGCTATGGATAGGAGAATCCTAATAGACTTTAACATGACAATAGTCCACTCCCTCAACCTGGGTATAACCCTATGCCACAAGTCTAGCCTTAAAAGCCTGTACCTTTCCATTTACACCTCTTTTTCTCTTGTAGATCTATTTACAATCTATAGGTTTTACCCCCATCAGGTTGATCTACAAGCTCCCAGACAGAATTGAAGTACATAGACTCTATTTCTTGATTCATGGCTTTAATCCATTCATCTTTGTCAACATCTTCCATCTCTTGCTTATAAGATAATAGATCTTCACCTCCATCATCAGATATGATGTTTTGGGCTTCTGTTGAACCCATGTAGTGTACAGGTGGGTTCACAACCCTCCCACTACGTCGAGGCAATCTCAACTTTTGAGATGGTTGACTAGATGAATTAACATCAACAACTCTTATTGATCTATCAGCCTGTTCAACAACTCTTGTTGAAATCTCAATAGTCTCATTAGAAATCTCATTTAAAACAAGTTTACTTCATGGCTTATGATTCCTTATGTGGTCTTCTTCCAAGAAGGTAGCATTTTTCGATACAAACACTTTATTTTCACTTGGATCATAGAAATATCCTCCTCTCGTTTATTTGGGGTAACCTACAAACAGGCATACTTTCGAACGAGGTTCCAACATTTTAGGGTTAGCCACAAGCACATGAGCTGAACATCCTCAAATCCTAAAGTGGCATAAACTACCTTCACAACCTCTTCATAACTCAAAAGGTATTTCAGAAACACTCTTTGAGGGAACATTGTTCAAAATATAAACTGCAGTCTCTACTGCATATCCCCAAAACGAGTCTGAAAGATGAGCATAACTCATCTTAGATCAAACCATATCCAACAGAGTTTTGTTTCTTCTTTCTGATACACCATTCTACTAAGGTGTATCTGGGGCTGAGAGTTGAGACATGATTCCATGTTTTATCATAAAGTTTTGGAATTCTAAGTCCATATACTCTCTACAACGATCAGATCGTAGTGTTTTTATCTTTTTACCTAACAAGTTTTCGACTTTAGTCTTATACTCCTTGAATTTTTCAAGAGCTTCAGACTTATGTTGCATTAGGTATAAATACCCAAATCTAGAATAATCATCTATAAAAGAGAAGAAATATTCATACCCACCTCGTGCTCTTACAGTCATCACACCAGAAAGGTCTAAATGTATATGCTTCAAGGTTTCCTTCCCTCTATAATCTTTTCTAGTAAAAGGTCGTTTGGTCATTACGCCTTCAAGGCAAGATTCACATACTGACAAAGAGTTTTCTTTTAAACCATTTAGAAGTCCATTTTTCACCAACTTCTCAATCTTATTGAGATTGATGTGATCCAACCTTGGATGTCAAAAATGGGTATTTTCTTTAGGAGAAACTCTTGGTCTTTTTACAGTTGTTGTTGTTTTGAACTTTTTAGTATTAAGCAAGACTTTTATGACTAATGGCCTTAGTACATACAAGCTATTTTCCATTGAACCAAAACCTATCTCCATACCATTCTTAAAAATAAACACTTTATTCTCAGAAAAGAAGATGAAATTATTTTGTTCAATCAGACAAGAAACTGAAATTAAGTTCCTCTTGATATGAGAAATTATATAAACATTATCCAATAACAGATATCGTTTCTTGTCCAAAAATAACTTAAACCTGCCTACAACAACAACTAAAACAACCTCACCAGTACTGACTCTAAAAGTCAACTCTCCAGCTTCCAACTATTTCCAGGAACTAAATCCTTGATGGGAAGAACACATGTAGTTAGTAGCCCCTGAATCAATTATCCAGGTAGAATCATCATTCTCTACCAAGCACGTCTCCAAGTCAAATAAATCACATTTATCGTCTTTGGATTTCTTCCTTTTCTGGAGAGTAGTGGGATCAGTATCAGAACCTATCTTATAAACTTCAAGTTTCATTTCAGATGATAGTCCTCGTCAATGAACATTAGAGTCAACAACAATTGCTTTCTCTGTTGGTCCCTTGACATTCAATAAGGACTGAAAAATTATCTTGGGAACTGACACCACTGGTTTCATTGTCATCAATCTCATTTTGCTTAAAAAGTGAGAACTTACGTTCAAATAATTCTTGCAACGAGTCAATGATCTCACATGTAATGACCATGTTCTTAAACCTTCTAGCCAATGCATCAGGTATGCTTGCCAAAATGTGAAATCGGGCATTCGAATTAGCCTTCATCCACACCTCGTGTGCAGTATGAACATTTCGTGGCACATCAAGGGTTGGGACTTGAGGACAATCCTCAAACATGACAAACTCAAGGTCGTTTACCACGAAAAATGTTTTAATAGACTCTTTCTACGTCAAACCAATCAAAGTAGAAAAGGCATCTAACGGAAAATCAAACATTGACATTTTGCTAAAGACAAACATATTGATTTACGTTAGATTTTAGCATAACTTTTTTAAAACAAATCAAATCAGGTTTAGCAAAATCTAAATGAACCCCATATTACATCTAGTTTTGCAATGACGCTTCAGTGATTTAGAACAAAAGCCACTGAAGGATAGTCAATTTCTCCCTTCACTGAATTGAGACACTATCAACTAATCATTACACCAGAATAACTCTTATTCCTATAACGATCAGCCATCATTGCTTTGGTCAAGAAATCATTAACTTGCTAACAATTTCTCGTAAGTGTGACCCTTTATTTTAGATTCTAGAGTTCCGTCCCAAGTAGCCAACCAAAGGAAAAAACCAATTGATGCAAAAACTAAAGCGACCTTATCCATTTCTGGAGTTCGTCTTGATATTGACTAACTGCACAAACCATCCGAAGGAAAACATTCCCAGGGTGCCACGAGGCCGTGCAAGAAGGTCTCACGCTGCAAACCAATGAAAGGGACCGTAGGACATGTTGATACACATCCTTCTCCCACTTACTATAAATACTCTCTCTTTTCATCTTGATATTGACCCATGCAAACACCATCTGAAGGGGAACGCTCCCAAGGCGCTACGAGGCCAAGCATGAATCTCACGGTGTGAACGAGAAACATGAGTGGAATCGACATATCACATATATCTTTTCCTCCCACTGAGTCTTTTAACAACCTAGGGTTTAATTTACTTAGAAAAATACAGCTAATTATTTTTACTAAGTGACTATTTAAGTTTGCCCAAAAGTAACACTTACTTTATAAAGTTAAATAATTTTTTTTTATTAACATTCATTAAACACTTTAACAAATATTAATCAACAATTGCATGCTTATAGTAAATCTATCTAATTCAAATTTCCAAGCAAGTTCCCAGGTAGGGGTGTTCCGTTTCCGTCAGCTTAAATACCCCAGCCTAGCCAGAACCCGCCTTAGACAAAAGATCTCTTATAGATAGATTTGTTACAAATTTAATCTTTTATTGAAATCAAATTAATCTTATTAAACCAATTTAAAATATTAATCTAATTTCTAATTGCATTAGAAATTTGTGAGCTTAGGTCTATCTCAATCAAATTTTAAAACTCTTTTAAAACATGATTAAAGCCTAAGTTTGCATGCAACTCTTTCTTATTGATTTTAATTCTAATTTCATTAATTATAACACTTATAAAAAATGAAACAACTAAAATCAACCACATTGCTAAGCTAGACATCCACAAGGTATTTATAACATTTATAAATAAACCTAAGTGTCATGCTTCATGCAATGTTCATTCATTACTAATATATAACTTTTATATATCAAGTAATGAACTAAGCATACATGCTAACCCTTATAAAATAACACTTATAATATAAGATGATGCATGGATATGCTTAATGCATGCATATATTATACCTCTAATATTATATGATGCATGAGCATGCTTTAATGTAATTTAATTATGTAAACTACTATATTATGACACTTATAACACTTATAATATAAAGATGATGCATGAATAAATGCATAACCTTTGGTGGATTTTAAAACTATATGTCATATATTATGTCATATAATTAAACATACATCACATGTACATTAAATAAAAATTGATGGACCGGGATAATTAGCCTCAAAACTGGAAAGAAAAGCTAACTATTACAAAAAGCATCGAGTCAACGGGTTCAAACAGGCGAACCAAGTTTTGAACCTCGACACTTGATCGTGTAGCAACTCCTTCAAATCGTCGAGTACTTCCTATCGAGTATAAACGATCGTGTAGCGTGGATCGTGCAGCGCACATCGAGTAACACATGCTATGAAATCGAGCAGACAATGGCTATGCGATGAGCATGAGTGTCTAAACGATCAAGGAGCAAGCGTCGAGTATCGTGTACCAAGTGATCGAGTAGCTAGTGAACGATGAGCATGCTAGCTTACACGATGGTTGAGCACGCATGCCATGCGTCGAGTATCAAATACTCTACGATCGTTTACCCCGAGTGTCTACGCGATTGAGTAGCCAACGCAACACGATCGAGTAAACTCTTTACTCAATCGCGTAGCATTAGGTATGCGATCGTTTAGCAAATATTATACGATCAAGTAGAACATTTCTACATGATCACATAGCCAAATCTAAATGATCGTTTATCTTCAGCTACACGATGCAACCAACTATTAGTCTTTTTCCTCGAAGCAAACAGCATCTCCATGCATCTGAAACTTCATCACGAACGACTCAAACAAAACAAAAACTTGAATACATACTCGATGGCTTGTTAATTATGCCCAAAAACGCAGGGGCCCTTACAAATTAACTTTGAGAAATGTAAAGAAAGCTATAAACAGAGGCAATTATCCCGAAAACATCTATCAACAACATCCATAACTACACTTAACACTTAAACGCATTGCAGAATACTTAAAACCCCACCAACATCGTAAATAACATTCAATACATCAATGGAATTTGGAAATCATAGCAACCTGGCTCTGATATCAATTGAAGGAACTCTAAAACTAGACGACCTTTGAGCGTAAACAAACTGTTTTGAACTCCATTGTGAAAGAATTCAAACATTTACAATCATTCCAAACAAATTATGCATTAAACGATAAATTACAGCTTGCTTCTTAAATTAAATACAAAGTGATCGAGTGACAATACCTTTGAAGAACTATTTCTTTACATATTTTCCTCGATCAAACTCGAACAACACGAACGCAATGAGAAACTGGAAAATCCTTGATCACTAGCAAGTTAAACTTGATCCTCGATCCTCGAATAGAACTCGATACCACTACAAGATTACCTTGGTATTCTTGGTATGAGAATCCAGAAGTTGTGGGCTCTGTATGATTTTGGATAGAGGGATGGAGGAAGTAAATGATTGAGTAGACGATTGAGTATGCGATAAATAGTCGTATAGAGGAAGAAGTCTATCGTATTGACTTGATACTCGATCGCATAGAGGAAGAAGTCTATCGTATAGACTTGATACTTGATCATATAGGCTCTGTTAAGTTATCGTGTAGTAAAACTCCTTTTACTCGATAGTAAATTCTGCGAGATGTTTTCGACTGAATGATTTGAAAAACTACCTTTCCTTTTATCTCACAGTTATCATAAAGTCGTGAATAACCACCCACTTAAGTCGGTTATTGAGAAAAAGAAATATTTATTATCATATAATTAATAAATTATAAATAAATGCAATAACTAACTTATCATATTATATTTATAACCTATAGTTTTAATATTACATCATATGCAACATATAGACCATAGTTCTTTTCCTATTTTATGGCATTTAATATAAATCATATTTATATGAATTCCTCCAATCTAATAATGTATCAAATACATTATATCAGTTATATCATATATAATTGAATTAATTGAATTATATTATATATAATAAAATTCTTCTTGTTAATTCGAACATTTCAAACTAACCCAAAATCTTATTCTCAACTTGAATCCATTGAGTTACTAAGGGGACCTTATGGACCTGTAGCTTGAAGCTCCAACGGTACGTGAATAACTGACTAAACTCTTTAATCACGATATCCACCATCTATTAACTGTCGGGCACTCCACTAAACACCGATAGTTGCACTCTTTGCACTATAGATATATTTCTATGTCCATTGGATATAACCAATCAACAGTGTGATGACCCTTCACAAATCGCTCGTAAGTATAACTGAGCCAATTTACCGTTTTGCTCCTATAGTTACATCTAACTCCTTAAGTACCACCGATTCCTCTAATGGACAATAAGTCATAGTCCCACTATGACTATGTCCTCTCTTCCTAAGAGAAGGTGTGACCACTATATTCAAGACCCGCAATCAGCTTTTAAAGGAGCAATTTATCTATTTATCTTTGCATCGGGACAGAAGTGAATTTCGTCTTGTGTAGCTAAGTTCCCAACTCCCCAATCAGAAAAATCCCCAAAATGATAGGTTTATTGAGTTGAAAATTTAGCCACTCTCACCCATACAAATCAAAGGACCGCCTTCATGAGTAGGAGTCCACAACTCACTCAGGATTGAGATCATGTCACCGATGATCATCCTAATGAAATGCAAGTCTCTATTATCAACGGTGTTTTGTAAAAAGACTAATCATTTCGTGGTCCGATTTTATATAAATTCTTTGTATAGGATACCCCGCTTGCATGTCTCCATATGAATAATCAGGATCAAATCATTTGTAACACTTTACAATACTTGTTTCATCTACAAAGCGGGTCATATCTGTAGTGTCACAAGGATAAGATACTCAACCTTATCCATCTACTATAGACCATTTAGGTTGTTATTTAAACAAAATCCACCTGGTTTATTGGATTGAGTAAATGCTTATAAAACAATACTTATGTTCTTAACAACAATATGTTTACACAAAATTTACAAACTACGAGATTACAAGGAGATTTAAGATACAATTTCCAATACTTGTCACAATTAATAGAATCATTGACAACAAAAATCATTTTGCCATTGACTAATCAATCCTGTGACACAATACAAGAGAAAAAATTGGGAAAAGTTGCATCAAATTGGAAAAGGAAAATGCCATTTTCCAGTTGCAATAATAAGTTTGTACTTAAAATTGAGGTAAAAAAAAGCAGTTAAATACCAATGTTAATAAGAAACACGCTGCAAAAATATTATTAGTAACGGATAGAAATAATTAATTTATGCAAACAGATGTTAACAGACATTAAGTTATAACATCCATCCTTCTTTAAAAGAGATTATTTCTCTTCTTGCTACTTTTCTTCTTCAATAGATTATGCTCAAAATTGAGGACATGACAAATCCATTGCAATCTCTAGATACATAATAGATATGTCCAATCATGTTCTATTCTATCATGTTTGAACATAATTGTTTGAATAAATTCTATTTCGTAGGTCGTTTGATACTTATGTGTGTGATTAAATATCTAGAAGTTTAAAATATCACATAAGACCGAGACTTCAAATTTTTTATATCTAGTACACCGATATTGATATCATATTTAATTTTGTATTTAGTTATCTTCAAGTATCTTACCAATTTACTTTCATCCTTGGTCCTAATTTATTCAATTAGCAAAAATCTCAACTTTGATAGAAGAAAGTAATTCATATGTAACGTATAATTCTCCAATTTGTAATCAAAACATGGAGCTAACTGTAATTGGATGAAACATTTGCTGAGTAATATGTTGGAGGAAGAACAGAAACTTAAGAAAGAACAACGTGGTGATGTCTAGCCAGAGATGTCGATCGACTTGATTTCTGGCTTCTTCTCCACCATTTTGGGCACTGTCACAGTCAGCACTCCATTCTCCATGTTGGCCTTCACCTCCTCAACTTTAGCATTCTCCGGCAGCCTGAATCTCCTCGAGAACTTCCCACTGCTTCGTTCGATTCTATGCCATTTGTCGTTCTTCTCCTCTTGCTCTTTGCTTCTCTCCCCACTGATTTGCAGCACTTGGCCCTCTTCCACTTCAACTTTGACTTCTTCCTTTTTGATTCCAGGAAGATCGGCCTTGAAGATGTGGGCTTCTGGGGTTTCTTTCCAGTCGATGCGAGTGTTGGCAAAAGCAGAGGTCTCACGAGCAGAGGAAGGGAGGTTGGCCAATGAGCTTGAAAATGGGAATCCTTCGAAGGGATCCCAAACGTCCAATGAAAAGGGGTCGAAGACGTTGCTCCGGCGGCCACCGAAAATGCTTGGAATCAGAGCCATGGTCGTTCAAGTTCAAAGCAGAGGATAACAAGAGAGAAGAAATGGATTTAATTGACAAAGTTTGCTTGAAATGGTGTATTGTTTGCTGCTAACTCCCAAGGATGGCTTCCTAGTGGGGAGTTGAAACATTTAAATAAGTGGGCAGAGAACATATTTTAGAAATTTCTGGAAAGAAAAAGTTGCTTCTGGTTTATTCTTGGCGAAGAAGACGATTCCACGAGCTTCTTCTACCATGTTCTCGACCCATTTGGACTCTTCAATTGGGGTTCAGTCATACCATTTTCTTGGGCCTTTCAATTGGGCTTTCTTTCATCCAAATTAAATAAAAGAAACATTTTTATATAAAAAAATCCTCTTTTCGGTCATATATATCATAAATACTTTTACATGTAATTTTTACAAAAGGAGGGTTTTAGTGTTAATTTGGAGAGAAAATGCATTTAATACGATTTTTTTTTTCTATTTTCAATTAGAGAAAGAAAATGAAATTTAATATCTTTTTATTTTCCATTTTATTTTTCATGTTGATTTTTATATTATAGGATATATTTTATTGTTTGTTTTGCGTATTATATGATATATCGCTGGTATATGCAATATATTCTATTATTTATTTGGAAATGTTCTAACAAATATATGAAATATATTTGATATGTACTCAAATACAATTGGTATCACGACAACTTATTGGTTTTTCTAGCGGATTCATGGTTATTTTTAAATATACCTTAGAACATGGTATTAGATATTTAGAAATATTATAATCAATATATGAAATATAAATGTACTCAAATAGATGGTTGTACCATTCAAAAGTTTCGATATAATTGTCACATACGATAGTACAATATAAATCAAAATATACAACATAAATTTTATTTACATATTATATATGATATGAAAACCCTATATTTTGAAAATTAGGAACTCCAAATGTTGAACCCCTAATATCAAATTCTAAAACTCCCAATCAATTTTACAACAATTCCAAAGTGAAGGATTAGATTTAGATTATCTTTTGATCAAAGACTAAGAGATGAGAAGAACTAGTTTTTTACTCCAAGTTCAAACATTCCAAAGTAATAAATTTATACATTTCTAACCTTACTAGTTTGGAGGGTAAAATTAAAATTATATTTTAGTTTTTAAAAATATTTATGAAAATGTGGTACTTTTATAAGAATATTTAGAAATATATCGTAGTTTTCTAATAATTACATCCTCTCTTCTCCCTCCTAATTTTCAATAATCTCTCACCTTCTTCTCTCTTTCTTCTTTCACTTTCTCTTATAGGACTGGCAACCCTAAAGGGGTGAATAGAGTTTAATCAAACTAATCAAAACTTTTTACTAATGTGAGCTCAATTAAACAAATTAACAAACTTTTTGCTAACAAGTAATTTAAACAATAAATTTATACAAATAATCACTTTGAATTAAATAAGAAATTAATCATCACACTTTAAAGCACAATTTTTAAATGATTCGTCAAGGATATATAAATTTAAGAATAAATATATATGAGCAATTAAATTTAAGAACAAAAATTACAAATAATTTAAAGCAACAAAATTTAAGAACAAATTAATTGCAAAATTAAATAGTTGAGGTATAGAGAAATTGACATACGAGAATTTTATAGTGGTTCGGCACAATCGGCTTACATCCACTTTCCAAGCTCTTTCTAGGTTTGTCACTCAAATTTGACTTTTTCCATGGCTTAAAGTCGAATCGCTACAACGTTTTTTTTTCGAGCGCAAGAACAAACCCGATCGTTTTCACAGTACAACGACTCTTTTTTCAGATCAAAAGCAACCCTTACAATAGTTTGAAAAAATAAATAGTACACTCAACAAACTTTTTAAAGGAGTAGATTTATAAATTTTGAGCTTACAATAAATCTCTCAAGAATAAAATGAAAAGGAAAAAAAAATGAGAGGTTTGAGAGAATAACAACGGAAGCTTAATAAATTATGGATAATTGTAAAAAGATGTGAAATTAATTCGGAGAAAATGAAGTGTTTAGAAAGAGAGAGAAGATGTTGAAAACTAAAATCAATTTGAGCCATTGGATCTAGGAAAAAAAGAAATTTAAAGGTTGAGATTAAAAGGAAAAATAAATAAATATAATATATATTAAAACACTTCCAACTGTAACATGCAAAAACTTTATTTTTTTAATTTTTTTTAATCAAATGACTCGATGGTCATATATGTATATATAATATATTTTCCTTTTTAAAATTCCATTTTCATTTTAAATTCTTTTGGTTTTTAATTTAAATTAAAATCAAGCAAAAATCAAAATTCATTTTCTTTTTTGAATCCAACTAAAGCACACCAAGTGTCACTTCTTCATTCATCCTCATATCACCTTCTAATTAAGTCCAATTTGATTAATTTGGCCGCCATATCATTGACACAAATATTTTTCCGTTAAGCTTATTTCAGATTTATCTTGTTTGAGCTATAGAGATTCAAATTGCGTTGGATCCATAAATTCGAACCTTACATAATGGACTCATCCAAATACTAAAATTGTTAGTAAATAAAATCAAGTTTGTTATCATCAAAACATTAATTAATTAATTTAAGATTAAAGACCAAAAAACCAACAATCTCCCTTTTTTATAAGAGGTGTTTGATATGAAATATGTACTTGAATAACAATCAACACGCATATATAATTTCAAGTTACTTGAATACAAATGATATATTTCAATAACAAGTTTTCATTTTTCTAATTACCTCTCCCTCTTTTGAAATCGATAATAATAATAATAATAATAATAATAAAAGAACAATAAAGATTTTGAACATAATATTTTGCATATTTCTTCTCCTATCAATATTCCTTCTAAACATAAGCAATGACATGTAAATTCAAGAGACATTACAAATAATCAATCAAGTTTAGGATAATTCACTACAAGAAAATTGATCATTTTCGAAGGTCACAACCTTTGAAAAAATATTTCGAAAATTATTATTTTCAAAATTCAAATAATTATTATTTTTCAAAGGTTTATTAACCTTCGAAAATTATTTTTTTTCAAAAGTCAAATACCTTCGAAAATTATCAAATTATTTATCGACAATTATTTATTTTCAAGTAGTCTTTTTCGAAATGTTTCATATATTTGAAGGCTTATAATACTATTTTCAAAGGTTTTAAAGCCTTAAAAAATACTTATTTATCAACAATCGTAAATCCTTCGAAAATTCTCTCGTAAAATATTTTAGAACTTTTCAATTATTATTGACAAATCTCAAGAAGGTTCTTTTTACTAATTCACCTTCCTGTAATACCCTAAATTACAAGTCAAGGGAATGGAATGGAATAGAAAGAATAGGAAACTATATAGATGAAAGAACTCTTAGATTTGTCATAAAAGTGCACAAAAAGATTTTCTAAATTATGGAACATCCAACTATTGCATTCAATCAACTAGAAACAAATTGTTTACATATATCTACCATCATTGTTAGAAATCTATCCTCACAACGAATTTCTAATTTGATAATTGATGCTTGAGTACTTGCATCTCAATTTTTCTTTGTCATATTCTTGAAGACGTTCAGACTCATTAACAAATCTGCTTCAACATCATCTCTTACATGGACACAATGTTTTAAGTATTGCATTATTTCATCTCTTGCATGGACAAGATAATTGACAGGGGGTTGCATGCATTAATGCAAAATTTAAAATTGGTAGGGACAAGATCCTCAAACTATCTCCATAGTGGTATGATATTGTCCACTTTGGGCATAAACCCTTATGGCTTTGTTTTTTGTTTCACCCAAAAGGCCTCATACCAATGGAGATAATCATGCTCACTTATATACCTATGATCCTCCTCTTATCTAACTAATGTGGGACTTTAGTCGCATTCCCAACAAAAATCTTTCGACTCTACTTCAATATTCTTGCAATACCGAATTTCTAATTTGCATCCAACTTCTATCCATGTGATATAATGTGCTCACAATAAGAATGTGAAACCTCCTTTGTAAAAAGCAAGAGACTGCCTAACAATGAGTGTATAATTTTATTACATCAATGAGTCAAATAAAAGTTGCAGTCTCTATATGTCTATAGTTCAAAAGATAAAACTATAGTCTCTATTAGACATCTACTAAATGTAACCAAACCTTGTAGGTCATGGTGATGAGCCATCAGTTCAATAAGGAAATGAGTATTAAAATTATGATGATAATTGCGGCTAAGATCAAGTTCTTAAGTATTGACATAGGTGAGAGAGATTTAATTTGTTTGGAGTTTGAAAAAAAAAAAAAAACAATAGCTAGGCATAACCTGCTTCCAAACAAAATGTATCTGAATACCATCAACCATTCTACTTAATCGGTAAATGAAACCAAATTATTACTTTAAGCTAGTTTATTCATCAATGAGTACGAAAATTTTGTAAGAATAACTATTATCAAGATGTCAACATCAAAAAGAAAATTGAAAGATGTAGCAATTAATAACTCAACAACTCAAAAAATAAAAGGGAGAGAATGAGTACTTGGATATCCCTTCCTCAATCAATAAAATCACTGACAACAAAAGCCCTATTCTCGTTGACTAATCAATCATGTGGCACAATACAAGAGGAAAAGTTGCATCAAATTGGAGAGGGGAAATGCCCTTTTTCCAGTTGCAATAATAAGTTTGTTCTCAAAATTTAGGTAAAAGAAATAAGTTAAATACCAAAGTTAACAAGAAACACGCTGCAAAATTATCATTAACAAAGGGTAGGAATAATTAATTTGTCAAAATAGGTGATAACATGCATTAGGTTATAACATCCATCCTTTATTTTTCTCCCGGTCTAAGTTACCCTTTAGCCGAGTTTTTCTTGCTGGATAAAAGGACATTGCACAAAATTAATGAATTGACATCATTAAAAGTAAGAAACTCAAAGTAAAATATGAAGGAAATTCAAAAAACAATTGGAAAAATCCTAACCCACAATGATAACAAAAAGTTACATTATGCAAACTGCATCAATTCTCATGAGCCCTTTAATGGCTGATTCGAACAACTACCTTTTCTAATTATTAGGCTTATATGAATAAACAGGATCGAAATGAAACAATGATTGTCCAAAGATCGATTACACAAGCAGCATGGTTGCTCGAGATAGCCCTGCTCTCCTCCTACTACACATTATTGCTCAAGGTTTCAAAAAACTATTTAGCGAGGCCTCAACAATATGGTTGCCTCAATAGCCATTTGACGTAGATTACAAAATCTGCATGTTTCTTAGCAAATCTGCGGTGACCTAATTAAATAAATTTTATATGGCTTCCTAGCCATAACAAGAAACCAACACTCTCTTTCTTCTAACAAATTAATTATTCCTACCCGTTTTATACCCCAAATGACCTATTTTTACCATTGGAGATTAAGTTTTTAATCATTCTATAAAGATATCACATCTTTCTTCTCCAAAACTCATAAACATGCTTCAATTTACTTTTTCTCTTCTTTTTTCCCCTCACAGCAGATTCTGATTATGAAAATGATGGATAACTTCACATAATCAGAAGAAGACATACAGAAACGAAGAACATTCATGTTGATCACCCTGCCATTACTGAAATTTGACCTACAAGTTATAGTATACATTGTTTCTCTATCATAATTCTAGTTCACGAGATCTAGTAAATCTTATTGCAATGATTATCATGCTTCGCCATAGAAATCCAATTGTGTCTAAAAATGAGGTTCGTAGTACATTGCTTCGTGGAATATGCTAGGCTTCCAGAATTGAAGAGATTCAAAATAAACAAGAGATAGTACTTACGAGAAGGAGAAACACCACATTTGAAGCATTTAAAAAATCGATTGATGTTGTCCTCCATAGTCGATGCCATTTTCTCTTACTTGGGTCGTTGGAGCTAAAAAATGACTGTGAATCCAAATACAATCAATAAACAAACAAATTTAAACATTCAATGATTCAAAATCCAGATCCAATTAGTTGAGATGAGAACTTCGATTTCGAATTAATTACATTGAATCATGTATCCTTTTCTCATAATTTTGCTTTCATCGTAGAGTTTATTGAATAATAAAAAAATCGCCTAAGTCCATACCTCATGATGAAACTCGAAAGGTAAAGGAAAGAAATTGTCGCCACACTGTTGAGCGACAATTGAGCAATGCGATCGAATGACCTTGAAAATCGAGTTGGAGATGATATGTTCAATAGAGGAAGAAAATTCAGCCCTATAAAAGTGAAGACGAAGTGAGAATTAAACCCTTAAGAAAAGTTTTTTTTTTCTTTTCTAAATTAAAAAATATAAAAATTTTAAATGAACTTTTTTTTCAAATGTTTAAAATTCCTTCGATAAATGTACATTTATAAAGATTAATACATTTTTTCTCTAGAAAAATTTAATACATTTCTTAGTTAATGAATATAATTTTTCAAAAGTTTTAAATAATTTTTTGTAAGAATATATTTTCTTACAGGGTTTCTTTAAAAACGTTCCATAAAGACAATATATTTTTCAAGGGTTTTTTTTAAGTAATTTGATAAAAATGTATTTTTTTTCAAAGGTGTTTAATAACCTTCGAATAAATATATAAATTTTCATGATGCAGTGGTAGTGGCAGTATAGAAAAAATCAATAAAAAATCATAACCTAAACTAAACAGAACTAATCATAAACGTCCTATTATTGACAAAATCAAAGTAATCAATGATTACCAAAGCAAACCAAAAATAGAGCCATTTCAATGATTACCTCTTTTGTCGAAAATCCTCATTGTTAATCAATGAAATCAGATCCTCATTCAGTTGGCCTCAAATCCTCCTTGTTAGCTGATCAAGTTGAGATGATGAGCTTCTCCAGAATTAAAAATCATGGGTAAATGATGAAATCGTGGATGAAATTGAAAAATATAAAAGAAGAATCATAGTAAAAAATAATGAATTTGTGAAGATTTTGAATATTTTGAACGGAGAAGAGAGGGACATGCGGATGAAGACTTTGAAGCCCCAGTAGAAAAGGTAGAGATAAGAATGAAAACGAATTTATTTTTAACAATTTTGAAATATTATTGAAAACTAATAATTACCTTTATACAATGGTAGTTTACTCCCTTTCAAGCATGGAGTTGTTTTTTTTCTAAGGATTCGTATCCTAAGACTTCTCAAGAAATTGAGGAAATGAGATGGATCCCTTATGCATCGGCTGTTGGCAGCCTAATGTATGAGATGTTATGTACTAGACATGAAATCTGCTATACGGTGGGGATAGTCAGTAGATATCTCTCTACTCTAGGATATGATTACTGAACTGTCGTTAAGAACATCTTCAAGTATCTATAGAGAACGAAGGACTACATGCTCGTGTGTGGTTCTAAGGATTTGATCCTTACAGAATACATGGACTCTGATTTCTAAACTAATAAGGATTCTAGAAAATCCACTTCAGGATCAGTGTTTAATCTTAACGGAGAGGCAATAGTCTGAAGGAGCACCAAGCAGGGGTGCATTGCTGACTCCACCATGGAGGCTGAGTACGTAGCGACTTGTGAAGCTGCTAAGGAAGCTGTGTGGCTCAGGAAATTTCTAACTGATCTAGAAATGTTTCCAGACATGTCAATGCCCATCACCATTTATTGGGATAATAGTGGTGCTGTGGGTAATTTTCGAGAGCCTTGGACTCATAAATGCGGGAAGCTCATAGAACGAAAGTATCATCTCATCTGAGAGATTGTGCATCGAGGGGACGTGAACGTCACGTAGATAGGTTCGGAGTACAATGTTGTTGATCCATTTACAAAGGCCTTCACAGCTAAGGTGTTTGAGGATCATCTGTAAAATATGGGTTTAACGGACATGCCACATATAGTCTAGGAAAAGTGAGAGATTTTGTACTGGGCGCATTTTATGCCCTAGTTGATTTTTGTACTTGTATATTACTATGACTTGTATATTGTACACCCCACTAACTTAAGGACAAGTGGGAGATTGTTGGGGTTGATGCCCTAAATCTCATAGGGTCTTGTAGTTTGTAATTGTATTGTACAAACATTTTATTTATTTAAAAAAATATATTTTGAACATGATTCCCTTAAAAAGTGTTTTTGAAACACCGTATGAGTTATGGAAAGTACGTAAAGGTAGTTTACATTACTTTTGGGTCTGAGAATGTCTAGCACAGATGTTGATACAAAATCCTAAGACATTGGAATGACGTTCAAAATTATACCTCTTTGTTGGATACCCAAAAGAAACAAAAGAAGGATTGTTCTATGATCCCCAAGAAGATAAAGTATTTGTTTCAACAAATGCTACATTCTTGGAAGAAGATCATATTAGCAGTCATCAACCGCACAGTAAAATAATATCGAAAGAAATGACCAAAAATACTACAAATAAATCAACAAAAGTTGTTGATGAAGTTGGTCAATCAACAACGGTTGTTGCTCCATCACATTCTTCTTAAGAGTTAAGAATGCCTCGACGTAGTGGGAGGATTGTTCATCAACCTGAACACTTTATGGGATTAACAGAAACTCAATACATCATACTTAATGATGGTCTAAAGGATCCATTGACATTTAAACAAGCGATGGAAGATATTGATAGGGAACAATGGATAAAAGCCATGGATGTAGAAATGGAGTCCATGTACTTCAATTATGTTTGGGATCTTGTAGATCAACCACATGAGGTTAAAACTATAGGTTGTAAATGGATTTACAAGAGGAAAAGTGACAAAACTGGCAAGGTGCAAACCTATAAAGCCAGACTCGTGGCAAAAGATTTTACCCAAAGGGAGGGGGTTGACTATGAAGAAACCTTCTCTCCTGTTGTCATGATAAAATCAATAAGAATACTCTTATCCATTAGCGCATATTATGACTATGAAATATGGAAAATGGATGTCAAGACAGTTTTTTTTAATGGCCATCTTGATGAAAGTATTTTTATATCTCAACCAGAAGGGTTCATTAAACAGGGTAAAAAACAAAAAGGTTTGTAAGCTTAAGAGATCCATTTATGAGTTGAAGCAAACTTCTAGATCTTGAAATATAAGATTTGACACTGCGATCAAATCTTATGGCTTTGAACAGAATGTTGACAAACTTTGTGTATATAAGATGATAGACAACAAAAGGTAGCATTCTTGGTACTTTATGTTGATGATATCTTGCTCATTGAGAATAAAACAAGTTACCTTGCTGACGTAAAGAGATGGTTAGCATCACAGTTTCAAATGAAAGATTTGAGAAACGCTAAATATGTTCTTGGGATTCAGATATTTCAAAATTGAAAGAACAAAACTTTTATCTCAGGCATTTTATATTGACAAAATGTTGTCAAGATATAACATGCAAAATTCCAAAAAGGGTATGTTACCTTTTAGACATGGATTCATCTGTCAAAGGAACAGTGTCCTAAGACACCTCAAGAAATTGAGGAAATGAAAAGAATTTGATATGCATCGGCAGTTGGGAGTCTAAAGTACGCTATGTTATGTACTCGTTTTGACATATGCTTTGCAGTTGGAATCGTTAACAGGTTCCAATCTAACCCAGGACACAGTCATTGGAAGGCTGTCAAAAACATCCTTAAGTTTCTCAGGAGAACGAGGAACTATATGCTTATGTATGGACCTAAGGATTTGATCCTTAAAGAATACACTGATTTTGATTTTCAGACTGACGTAGATTCTAGGAAATCTACTTCAAGACCAGTTTTCACTCTTAACATAGGAGCTATAGTGTGGAGAAGCATTAAATAAAGCTGTATAGCTGACTCCATGATGGAAGCAGAATATGTAGTTGCATGCGAAGCAGCTAAAGAAGCTGTGTGGTTGTGCAAGTTTCTAACAGATTTGAAAGTGGTTCTAAATATGCACCTGTCCATCACTCTATATTGTGATAATAGTGGTGCAGTTGCTAATTCCAAGGAACATATAAGTCACAAACATGGAAAACATATCAAAAGAAAGTACCATCTCATCAAAGAGACCGTACACCGAGGAGATGTGATAGTCCCGTAGATAGCCTCAAGAGACAACCTTGCTGATTCGTTTACAAAGGCTCTCTCGACTAAAGTGTTCAAGGGCCACTTGGTTGGACTAGGACTACGACCAACATAATCTAGGACAAATGGAGAATGTCAAAGGGTATTTTGGATGCCCTAGTTTATTGTATTTTTCTCTCTTTATTTCTTGACATTGTAAACATTATATATTTATATGTTTATCTCACTAGAGTGTTAGTCCAAGTGGAAGATTATTGGGAATTTCCTAAACTAGCAGTTCGTAAATGTTGTTAACATATTCTATTTATCAATAAAAAATGTTGTTGAGTTTTTTTAATCCAATAAATTACTATTGATATTCCATCCTTTTATGAAAAACTAATAAATGAATCCATGGCTATAAATTGAATACATTAACTTTATGTGGTGACATAAAAATAAATCAAGTTTTAGTATGTAGCCAAAATGGTTTATAAGTATACGGATGAGACTAGGTACCTTATCCTGGTGATACTATTGGATGAAACCCATTTTGTATACTGATATAAATGATGTGATCCAAAAATCATTCACGTAGAGACATGTGAGTGGAGGCATCTTGTGCAATGAGTTTGTAGAGACATGTGAGTGAAAACATCGAAATAGTCACTTTTCTTTATAACAACCATTTACTGTTAAAATTGACTATTTCAAACTCAATGACCTAGGGTAACTCGATCTTAATCCTAAGCTAACTATGAACTCCTATTTATTCAAGATTATCCTTTGATTCACATAGGTGAGAGTAGTCCAACAACACTACTCAATAAGCCTTTCATTTTAGGGATAAGACCGGATAGATAGCTGGGGACATAGCTTTGCAATATGGAATTCACTCCTACCCGATTTAGGGTTAGCAGATGGGTTGTTCTCTTAAGCGCTGATGCCTTTTCTTGAACAATGGGGCCCTATCCTCTCATGGAAGAGAGGGTTATATTTATAAGTTGGACTATAAATCAATTGTTCAATGGAGGATTAGTGGGAGCTTAAGGAGCAAGATGTATTTATAGAGGTAAAATGGTAATCTTTTACCCAACTGTAAATACGAATGACCTATGAAGGATTGACTTACTGATTATGGTTAAAATTGACAAAAATATATCTATAGTGAGGAGAGTGCAACTATCGAGCTATAGTGGAATGTTTTGGTAGTTAGGGAATAGTAATTAATTCGGTTTAAAGAGTTTAACCAATTAATTACAAGTCGTTGAAGCTTATGATTTTTAGGTCCATAAGGTCCCTTTACTAGCTCGTAATTTGGATTAGTAAATTGAGTAATCTTGATGAGATTTGAAATTAGGGTTTAGAATTTGAAATGTTCAAATTCAATTAGGGTTTTTATTGATTATATTCGATACTATTGAAATGTTTAATTTTATTGACATTAAACAAAATTGGAGAATCGATTAATGTTTAAAATATGATTTAAATATTAATTGTATAAAATTAATTTCGTTATAGTGGAATTGGTCTTTTATTAATTTAATATTATATATTAAATTAACAAATTAATTTAAAGATTTAATTAATTAGTTTTATTTAAAAATTAATTGAATGAATTAATTTTATATATAAAAAACTAATAAATCAAATTAAATTAGTTTATTTAAAAAAATTGGTTTTAGAAATCAATTTTTGGAAAAACTAATTTGAAAACAAAACTCAACGTGGAGATTTCCAGAAGTTGGAAATCTCCACTGTGGTGCATGGCACCTTACTCATCCAATTCCATTTTCTCCATGAAGTAGGAGTTGGCCTTCATGCAAGCTATGAATTTGCATGATGAAAGCTTTATAAATTGAAGTGTTGGGTTGAATAATTGGATTAAGCTTTGAAGAACTTTGCAGAAACCAAAACCCTCTACATATCTTCATAATATCCAGCTCAATTTAGTGATTCCACCACACAATCCTTGCAAGAGAATAGTAGAGAAGATCTTTATGGTAGTCTACTTGTAGATTGAAGCACTTTTACGTGGAACTCAGCTGGTATTGAAGAGGATTCATCAAAGGTATTGTGTTAAACAAACCCCCTTCTGTAATAGTTACTTTGAAGCATGTTTTAGACTCAAATTAAGTATAATTAGAGTGCTTATTGATTCTAATTTTCTCTGCTACATGTTAATATACTCTTATCATGAAGGCGGTCCTTTAATTTGTATGGGTGAGAGTGGCTAGATCGCCGACTCAACAAGCCTACCATCTTGGGGATTCGTTTGATTGGGGAGCTGGGAACACAGTTACACAAGACACAATTCCATTTGAGCCATACGAGACGCGTCGTGCGGGCACGCTGAACCGGTCGGAAAGGCCATCAGGGCCCGCGCGGGCACAGGTACGAGCACGAGCACGGGCATGAGCGGAGGCAGCTGCACGTCGTGGAGGCGGGAAGGGAACAAAAAAATCAAATGGCGAAATTGAAACGATTTTAAAAAACAGAAGAAGAAGAAGAAATAATGACAAAAAGGGGTGCAACACGAGGACTTCCCAAATGGTCACCCAACTTAGTACTACTCTCGCCCAAGCACGTTTAACTACGGAGTTCTGATGGGATCCAGTACATTAGTGCTGGTATGATCGCACCCAACATGGAATGCGCACAAATTCCATTTGAGCCATGCGGGACGCGTTGCGCGGGCACGCTGAATCGGTCGGAACGACTATCGGGGCCCGCGCAGGCACGGGCACGAGCACGAGCTCGAGCGGGGGCGGTTGTACGTCGTAGAAGCGGGAAGGGAACAAAAAAAATCAAATGGCGAAATTGAAACGATTTTAGAAAACAGAAGAAGGAGAAGAAATAATGACAAAAAGGGGTGCAACACGAGGACTTCCCAAGTGGTCACCAAACTTAGTACTTACTCAAGATTCAGGTCATGTCACCTATGGTCATCCTAGTGAAATGTAAGTTTCTATTATCAATGGTGTTATATAAAGAGACTAATCATTTCGTGGTTCAGTCTTATACAAACTCATTATATAGGATACCCCGCTCGCATGTCTCCACATGAATGATCAGGATCAAATCATTTATAGCACTTTACAACATTTGTAACACCTATAAAACGAGTCTTATCCGTAGTGTCACCAGGATAAGGTACACAATCTTATCTATCTACTACAGACCATTTAGGTTATTATTTAAACAAGATCCACCTGTATGTCTCCACATACTTGTTTAAATTTATATAAAATAACCTCGGATCTTAGTTTATTAGATTAAGTAAATACTTATAAAATAAAACTTATTTTATTAATAACAATATGTTTACACAAAGTTGATAAACTACAAGATTACAAGGAGATTTAGGACACCATTCACAACAGTCTCCCACTTGTCCTAAAGCCTAGAGAGACTAATGTACAATACAAAGATAGTACAAAATACAATAAACTAGGGCATATACTATACTCTAGTAACATCTCCCACTTGCCCTAGCCAAGGTGCCACATATCTCGTAGACCTAGACTTTCTAGATGGCCCTCGAACACTTTTTCCGTGAGAGCCTTTGTAAATGGATCAACAACTTTGTGCCCCGACGTGATCTTCGTGACAATCACATCACCGCAATGCATAATCTCCCAGATCAAATGATATTTTCATTCTATGTGCTTGCCTCTTTGGTGACTCCGAGATTCATTAGAATTTTCCACAACACCACTGTTATCACAATAAAGTGTGATTGACAAAGACATATTTGGAACAACTTCCAAATTAGTAAGGAACTTCTTAAGCCAAACAGCCTCTTTAGCAGCTTCACAAGTAGCTACGTATTTGGCTTCCATAGTGGATTCCGCGATGCATCATTGCTTGATGTTTCACCATACTATAGCTCCTCCATTCAAAGTGAACACTGACTCTGACATTGATTTTCGAGAATCTTTATCAGTCTGAAAGTCAGAGTCTGTGTATCTTGAAAGGATCAGATCCTTATCTCTATACACGAGCATATAGTCCCTCGTTCTTTAAAGATATTTGAGGATTGTTTTGACCATTGTCCAGTGATCTAATCCTGAATTGGACTGATATCGACTAACAATCCTTACTGCATAGTAAATGTCAGGTCTAGTACATAATATTGCATACATAAGGCTACCAATAGCTTATGCATAGGGAATCTGTCTCATTTCCTCAACCTCTTAAGGTGTCTTAGGACACTATTTCTTCAACAAAAAAATTTAATGCCTGAAAGGTAATAAACCCTTCTTGGAATTGTGCATCGAATATCTAGCAAGGATCTTGTTAATGTACGATGCTTGAGAAAATGCCAACCTTTTGTTCTTACGATCCCTTATGATCTGGATAGAACAAACTACGTCTCTCCCAAATCTTTCATTTGGAATTGGGCAATTAGCCATTTCTTAACGCTAGTTAGAAAACCTACATCATCCCCAATTAATAGGATATCATTCCCAAGTAAACACAAAGCTCATCAAAATTCTGATCAAAGCCATAAGATTTGATCGCAGTATCAAATCTTATATTCCAAGATCTAGATGCTTGTTTTAGTCCATAAATGGATCAATTAAGCATGCAAACCTTTTGCTCTTGATCTTGTTCAATGAATCCTTCTGATTGAACCATGTTGATGGTCTCGTCAAGATTACCATTCAAAAAGGCAGTATTGACGTCCATTTGTCATATCTCATTATCATAAAATGTGGCTATGGATAGGAGAATCCTAATAGACTTTAACATGACAATAGTCCACTCCCTCAACCTGGGTATAACCCTATGCCACAAGTCTAGCCTTAAAAGCCTGTACCTTTCCATTTACACCTCTTTTTCTCTTGTAGATCTATTTACAATCTATAGGTTTTACCCCCATCAGGTTGATCTACAAGCTCCCAGACAGAATTGAAGTACATAGACTCTATTTCTTGATTCATGGCTTTAATCCATTCATCTTTGTCAACATCTTCCATCTCTTGCTTATAAGATAATAGATCTTCACCTCCATCATCAGATATGATGTTTTGGGCTTCTGTTGAACCCATGTAGTGTACAGGTGGGTTCACAACCCTCCCACTACGTCGAGGCAATCTCAACTTTTGAGATGGTTGACTAGATGAATTAACATCAACAACTCTTATTGATCTATCAGCCTGTTCAACAACTCTTGTTGAAATCTCAATAGTCTCATTAGAAATCTCATTTAAAACAAGTTTACTTCATGGCTTATGATTCCTTATGTGGTCTTCTTCCAAGAAGGTAGCATTTTTCGATACAAACACTTTATTTTCACTTGGATCATAGAAATATCCTCCTCTCGTTTATTTGGGGTAACCTACAAACAGGCATACTTTCGAATGAGGTTCCAACATTTTAGGGTTAGCCACAAGCACATGAGCTGAACATCCTCAAATCCTAAAGTGGCATAAACTACCTTCACAACCTCTTCATAACTCAAAAGGTATTTCAGAAACACTCTTTGAGGGAACATTGTTCAAAATATAAACTGCAGTCTCTACTGCATATCCCCAAAACGAGTCTGAAAGATGAGCATAACTCATCTTAGATCAAACCATATCCAACAGAGTTTTGTTTCTTCTTTCTGATACACCATTCTACTAAGGTGTATCTGGGGCTGAGAGTTGAGACATGATTCCATGTTTTATCATAAAGTTTTGGAATTCTAAGTCCATATACTCTCTACAACGATCAGATCGTAGTGTTTTTATCTTTTTACCTAACAAGTTTTCGACTTTAGTCTTATACTCCTTGAATTTTTCAAGAGCTTCAGACTTATGTTGCATTAGGTATAAATACCCAAATCTAGAATAATCATCTATAAAAGAGAAGAAATATTCATACCCACCTCGTGCTCTTACAGTCATCACACCAGAAAGGTCTAAATGTATATGCTTCAAGGTTTCCTTCCCTCTATAATCTTTTCTAGTAAAAGGTCGTTTGGTCATTACGCCTTCAAGGCAAGATTCACATACTGACAAAGAGTTTTCTTTTAAACCATTTAGAAGTCCATTTTTCACCAACTTCTCAATCTTATTGAGATTGATGTGATCCAACCTTGGATGTCAAAAATGGGTATTTTCTTTAGGAGAAACTCTTGGTCTTTTTACAGTTGTTGTTGTTTTGAACTTTTTAGTATTAAGCAAGACTTTTATGACTAATGGCCTTAGTACATACAAGCTATTTTCCATTGAACCAAAACCTATCTCCATACCATTCTTAAAAATAAACACTTTATTCTCAGAAAAGAAGATGAAATTATTTTGTTCAATCAGACAAGAAACTGAAATTAAGTTCCTCTTGATATGAGAAACTATATAAACATTATCCAATAACAGATATCGTTTCTTGTCCAAAAATAACTTAAACCTGCCTACAGCAACAACTAAAACAACCTCACCAGTACTGACTCTAAAAGTCAACTCTCCAGCTTCCAACTATTTCCAGGAACTAAATCCTTGATGGGAAGAACACATGTAGTTAGTAGCCCCTGAATCAATTATCCAGGTAGAATCATCATTCTCTACCAAGCACGTCTCCAAGTCAAATAAATCACATTTATCGTCTTTGGATTTCTTCCTTTTCTGGAGAGTAGTGGGATCAGTATCAGAACCTATCTTATAAACTTCAAGTTTCATTTCAGATGATAGTCCTCGTCAATGAACATTAGAGTCAACAACAATTGCTTTCTCTGTTGGTCCCTTGACATTCAATAAGGACTGAAAAATTATCTTGGGAACTGACACCACTGGTTTCATTGTCATCAATCTCATTTTGCTTAAAAAGTGAGAACTTACGTTCAAATAATTCTTGCAACGAGTCAATGATCTCACATGTAATGACCATGTTCTTAAACCTTCTAGCCAATGCATCAGGTATGCTTGCCAAAATGTGAAATCGGGCATTCGAATTAGCCTTCATCCACACCTCGTGTGCAGTATGAACATTTCGTGGCACATCAAGGGTTGGGACTTGAGGACAATCCTCAAACATGACAAACTCAAGGTCGTTTACCACGAAAAATGTTTTAATAGACTCTTTCTACGTCAAACCGATCAAAGTAGAAAAGGCATCTAACGGAAAATCAAACATTGACATTTTGCTAAAGACAAACATATTGATTTACGTTAGATTTTAGCATAACTTTTTTAAAACAAATCAAATCAGGTTTAGCAAAATCTAAATGAACCCCATATTACATCTAGTTTTGCAATGACGCTTCAGTGATTTAGAACAAAAGCCACTGAAGGATAGTCAATTTCTCCCTTCACTGAATTGAGACACTATCAACTAATCATTACACCAGAATAACTCTTATTCCTATAACGATCAGCCATCATTGCTTTGGTCAAGAAATCATTAACTTGCTAACAATTTCTCGTAAGTGTGACCCTTTATTTTAGATTCTAGAGTTCCGTCCCAAGTAGCCAACCAAAGGAAAAAACCAATTGATGCAAAAACTAAAGCGACCTTATCCATTTCTGGAGTTCGTCTTGATATTGACTAACTGCACAAACCATCCGAAGGAAAACATTCCCAGGGTGCCACGAGGCCGTGCAAGAAGGTCTCACGCTGCAAACCAATGAAAGGGACCGTAGGACATGTTGATACACATCCTTCTCCCACTTACTATAAATACTCTCTCTTTTCATCTTGATATTGACCCATGCAAACACCATCTGAAGGGGAACGCTCCCAAGGCGCTACGAGGCCAAGCATGAATCTCACGGTGTGAACGAGAAACATGAGTGGAATCGACATATCACATATATCTTTTCCTCCCACTGAGTCTTTTAACAACCTAGGGTTTAATTTACTTAGAAAAATACAGCTAATTATTTTTACTAAGTGACTATTTAAGTTTGCCCAAAAGTAACACTTACTTTATAAAGTTAAATAATTTTTTTTTATTAACATTCATTAAACACTTTAACAAATATTAATCAACAATTGCATGCTTATAGTAAATCTATCTAATTCAAATTTCCAAGCAAGTTCCCAGGTAGGGGTGTTCCGTTTCCGTCAGCTTAAATACCCCAGCCTAGCCAGAACCCGCCTTAGACAAAAGATCTCTTATAGATAGATTTGTTACAAATTTAATCTTTTATTGAAATCAAATTAATCTTATTAAACCAATTTAAAATATTAATCTAATTTCTAATTGCATTAGAAATTTGTGAGCTTAGGTCTATCTCAATCAAATTTTAAAACTCTTTTAAAACATGATTAAAGCCTAAGTTTGCATGCAACTCTTTCTTATTGATTTTAATTCTAATTTCATTAATTATAACACTTATAAAAAATGAAACAACTAAAA
Source organism: Benincasa hispida (assembly GCF_027475165.1). NCBI lineage: Eukaryota > Viridiplantae > Streptophyta > Magnoliopsida > Cucurbitales > Cucurbitaceae > Benincasa > Benincasa hispida. The sequence goes on along the minus strand of NC_143484.1, from coordinate 33,120,671 downwards.
TCAACCACATTGCTAAGCTAGACATCCACAAGGTATTTATAACATTTATAAATAAACCTAAGTGTCATGCTTCATGCAATGTTCATTCATTACTAATATATAACTTTTATATATCAAGTAATGAACTAAGCATACATGCTAACCCTTATAAAATAACACTTATAATATAAGATGATGCATGGATATGCTTAATGCATGCATATATTATACCTCTAATATTATATGATGCATGAGCATGCTTTAATGTAATTTAATTATGTAAACTACTATATTATGACACTTATAACACTTATAATATAAAGATGATGCATGAATAAATGCATAACCTTTGGTGGATTTTAAAACTATATGTCATATATTATGTCATATAATTAAACATACATCACATGTACATTAAATAAAAATTGATGGACCGGGATAATTAGCCTCAAAACTGGAAAGAAAAGCTAACTATTACAAAAAGCATCGAGTCAACGGGTTCAAACAGGCGAACCAAGTTTTGAACCTCGACACTTGATCGTGTAGCAACTCCTTCAAATCGTCGAGTACTTCCTATCGAGTATAAACGATCGTGTAGCGTGGATCGTGCAGCGCACATCGAGTAACACATGCTATGAAATCGAGCAGACAATGGCTATGCGATGAGCATGAGTGTCTAAACGATCAAGGAGCAAGCGTCGAGTATCGTGTACCAAGTGATCGAGTAGCTAGTGAACGATGAGCATGCTAGCTTACACGATGGTTGAGCACGCATGCCATGCGTCGAGTATCAAATACTCTACGATCGTTTACCCCGAGTGTCTACGCGATTGAGTAGCCAACGCAACACGATCGAGTAAACTCTTTACTCAATCGCGTAGCATTAGGTATGCGATCGTTTAGCAAATATTATACGATCAAGTAGAACATTTCTACATGATCACATAGCCAAATCTAAATGATCGTTTATCTTCAGCTACACGATGCAACCAACTATTAGTCTTTTTCCTCGAAGCAAACAGCATCTCCATGCATCTGAAACTTCATCACGAACGACTCAAACAAAACAAAAACTTGAATACATACTCGATGGCTTGTTAATTATGCCCAAAAATGCAGGGGCCCTTACAAATTAACTTTGAGAAATGTAAAGAAAGCTATAAACAGAGGCAATTATCCCGAAAACATCTATCAACAACATCCATAACTACACTTAACACTTAAACGCATTGCAGAATACTTAAAACCCCACCAACATCGTAAATAACATTCAATACATCAATGGAATTTGGAAATCATAGCAACCTGGCTCTGATATCAATTGAAGGAACTCTAAAACTAGACGACCTTTGAGCGTAAACAAACTGTTTTGAACTCCATTGTGAAAGAATTCAAACATTTACAATCATTCCAAACAAATTATGCATTAAACGATAAATTACAGCTTGCTTCTTAAATTAAATACAAAGTGATCGAGTGACAATACCTTTGAAAAACTATTTCTTTACATATTTTCCTCGATCAAACTCGAACAACACGAACGCAATGAGAAACTGGAAAATCCTTGATCACTAGCAAGTTAAACTTGATCCTCGATCCTCGAATAGAACTCGATACCACTACAAGATTACCTTGGTATTCTTGGTATGAGAATCCAGAAGTTGTGGGCTCTGTATGATTTTGGATAGAGGGATGGAGGAAGTAAATGATTGAGTAGACGATTGAGTATGCGATAAATAGTCGTATAGAGGAAGAAGTCTATCGTATTGACTTGATACTCGATCGCATAGAGGAAGAAGTCTATCGTATAGACTTGATACTTGATCATATAGGCTCTGTTAAGTTATCGTGTAGTAAAACTCCTTTTACTCGATAGTAAATTCTGCGAGATGTTTTCGACTGAATGATTTGAAAAACTACCTTTCCTTTTATCTCACAGTTATCATAAAGTCGTGAATAACCACCCACTTAAGTCGGTTATTGAGAAAAAGAAATATTTATTATCATATAATTAATAAATTATAAATAAATGCAATAACTAACTTATCATATTATATTTATAACCTATAGTTTTAATATTACATCATATGCAACATATAGACCATAGTTCTTTTCCTATTTTATGGCATTTAATATAAATCATATTTATATGAATTCCTCCAATCTAATAATGTATCAAATACATTATATCAGTTATATCATATATAATTGAATTATATTATATATAATAAAATTCTTCTTGTTAATTCGAACATTTCAAACTAACCCAAAATCTTATTCTCAACTTGAATCCATTGAGTTACTAAGGGGACCTTATGGACCTGTAGCTTGAAGCTCCAACGGTACGTGAATAACTGACTAAACTCTTTAATCACGATATCCACCATCTATTAACTGTCGGGCACTCCACTAAACACCGATAGTTGCACTCTTTGCACTATAGATATATTTCTATGTCCATTGGATATAACCAATCAACAGTGTGATGACCCTTCACAAATCGCTCGTAAGTATAACTGAGCCAATTTACCGTTTTGCTCCTATAGTTACATCTAACTCCTTAAGTACCACCGATTCCTCTAATGGACAATAAGTCATAGTCCCACTATGACTATGTCCTCTCTTCCTAAGAGAAGGTGTGACCACTATATTCAAGACCCGCAATCAGCTTTTAAAGGAGCAATTTATCTATTTATCTTTGCATCGGGACAGAAGTGAATTCCGTCTTGTGTAGCTAAGTTCCCAACTCCCCAATCAGAAAAATCCCCAAAATGATAGGTTTATTGAGTTGAAAATTTAGCCACTCTCACCCATACAAATCAAAGGACCGCCTTCATGAGTAGGAGTCCACAACTCACTCAGGATTGAGATCATGTCACCGATGATCATCCTAATGAAATGCAAGTCTCTATTATCAACGGTGTTTTGTAAAAAGACTAATCATTTCGTGGTCCGATTTTATATAAATTCTTTGTATAGGATACCCCGCCTGCATGTCTCCATATGAATAATCAGGATCAAATCATTTGTAACACTTTACAATACTTGTTTCATCTACAAAGCGGGTCATATCTGTAGTGTCACAAGGATAAGATACTCAACCTTATCCATCTACTATAGACCATTTAGGTTGTTATTTAAACAAAATCCACCTGGTTTATTGGATTGAGTAAATGCTTATAAAACAATACTTATGTTATTAACAACAATATGTTTACACAAAATTTACAAACTACGAGATTACAAGGAGATTTAAGATACAATTTCCAATACTTGTCACAATTAATAGAATCATTGACGACAAAAATCATTTTGCCATTGACTAATCAATCCTGTGACACAATACAAGAGAAAAAATTGGGAAAAGTTGCATCAAATTGGAAAAGGAAAATGCCATTTTCCAGTTGCAATAATAAGTTTGTACTTAAAATTGAGGTAAAAAAAAGCAGTTAAATACCAATGTTAATAAGAAACACGCTGCAAAAATATTATTAGTAACGGATAGAAATAATTAATTTATGCAAACAGATGTTAACAGACATTAAGTTATAACATCCATCCTTCTTTAAAAGAGATTATTTCTCTTCTTGCTACTTTTCTTCTTCAATAGATTATGCTCAAAATTGAGGACATGACAAATCCATTGCAATCTCTAGATACATAATAGATATGTCCAATCATGTTCTATTCTATCATGTTTGAACATAATTGTTTGAATAAATTCTATTTCGTAGGTCGTTTGATACTTATGTGTGTGATTAAATATCTAGAAGTTTAAAATATCACATAAGACCGAGACTTCAAATTTTTTATATCTAGTACACCGATATTGATATCATATTTAATTTTGTATTTAGTTATCTTCAAGTATCTTACCAATTTACTTTCATCCTTGGTCCTAATTTATTCAATTAGCAAAAATCTCAACTTTGATAGAAGAAAGTAATTCATATGTAACGTATAATTCTCCAATTTGTAATCAAAACATGGAGCTAACTGTAATTGGATGAAACATTTGCTGAGTAATATGTTGGAGGAAGAACAGAAACTTAAGAAACAACGTTAGATTATATTCATTCTCATAAAATACAGTCAAATACTTTTCATGTATACAAAGTTATAAACATTACAGAATACACCAATAAAACTCATTATTCCACAATTTATTTAACAAAGATAAGCAGAAAGCAGAGTGCAGAACTCAGAAAGAACAACGTGATGATGTCTAGCCAGAGATGTCGATCGACTTGATTTCTGGCTTCTTCTCCACCATTTTGGGCACTGTCACAGTCAGCACTCCATTCTCCATGTTGGCCTTCACCTTCTCAACTTTAGCATTCTCCGGCAGCCTGAATCTCCTCGAGAACTTCCCACTGCTTCGTTCGATTCTATGCCATTTGTCGTTCTTCTCCTCTTGCTCTTTGCTTCTCTCCCCACTGATTTGCAGCACTTGGCCCTCTTCCACTTCAACTTTGACTTCTTCCTTTTTGATTCCAGGAAGATCGGCCTTGAAGATGTGGGCTTCTGGGGTTTCTTTCCAGTCGATGCGAGTGTTGGCAAAAGCAGAGGTCTCACGAGCAGAGGAAGGGAGGTTGGCCAATGAGCTTGAAAATGGGAATCCTTCGAAGGGATCCCAAACGTCCAATGAAAAGGGGTCGAAGACGTTGCTCCGGCGGCCACCGAAAATGCTTGGAATCAGAGCCATGGTCGTTCAAGTTCAAAGCAGAGGATAACAAGAGAGAAGAAATGGATTTAATTGACAAAGTTTGCTTGAAATGGTGTATTGTTTGCTGCTAACTCCCAAGGATGGCTTCCTAGTGGGGAGTTGAAACATTTAAATAAGTGGGCAGAGAACATATTTTAGAAATTTCTGGAAAGAAAAAGTTGCTTCTGGTTTATTCTTGGCGAAGAAGACGATTCCACGAGCTTCTTCTACCATGTTCTCGACCCATTTGGACTCTTCAATTGGGGTTCAGTCATACCATTTTCTTGGGCCTTTCAATTGGGCTTTCTTTCATCCAAATTAAATAAAAGAAACATTTTTATATAAAAAAATCCTCTTTTCGGTCATATATATCATAAATACTTTTACATGTAATTTTTACAAAAGGAGGGTTTTAGTGTTAATTTGGAGAGAAAATGCATTTAATACGATTTTTTTTTTCTATTTTCAATTAGAGAAAGAAAATGAAATTTAATATCTTTTTATTTTCCATTTTATTTTTCATGTTGATTTTTATATTATAGGATATATTTTATTGTTTGTTTTGCGTATTATATGATATATCGCTGGTATATGCAATATATTCTATTATTTATTTGGAAATGTTCTAACAAATATATGAAATATATTTGATATGTACTCAAATACAATTGGTATCACGACAACTTATTGGTTTTTCTAGCGGATTCATGGTTATTTTTAAATATACCTTAGAACATGGTATTAGATATTTAGAAATATTATAATCAATATATGAAATATAAATGTACTCAAATAGATGGTTGTACCATTCAAAAGTTTCGATATAATTGTCACATACGATAGTACAATATAAATCAAAATATACAACATAAATTTTATTTACATATTATATATGATATGAAAACCCTATATTTTGAAAATTAGGAACTCCAAATGTTGAACCCCTAATATCAAATTCTAAAACTCCCAATCAATTTTACAACAATTCCAAAGTGAAGGATTAGATTTAGATTATCTTTTGATCAAAGACTAAGAGATGAGAAGAACTAGTTTTTTACTCCAAGTTCAAACATTCCAAAGTAATAAATTTATACATTTCTAACCTTACTAGTTTGGAGGGTAAAATTAAAATTATATTTTAGTTTTTAAAAATATTTATGAAAATGTGGTACTTTTATAAGAATATTTAGAAATATATCGTAGTTTTCTAATAATTACATCCTCTCTTCTCCCTCCTAATTTTCAATAATCTCTCACCTTCTTCTCTCTTTCTTCTTTCACTTTCTCTTATAGGACTGGCAACCCTAAAGGGGTGAATAGAGTTTAATCAAACTAATCAAAACTTTTTACTAATGTGAGCTCAATTAAACAAATTAACAAACTTTTTGCTAACAAGTAATTTAAACAATAAATTTATACAAATAATCACTTTGAATTAAATAAGAAATTAATCATCACACTTTAAAGCACAATTTTTAAATGATTCGTCAAGGATATATAAATTTAAGAATAAATATATATGAGCAATTAAATTTAAGAACAAAAATTACAAATAATTTAAAGCAACAAAATTTAAGAACAAATTAATTGCAAAATTAAATAGTTGAGGTATAGAGAAATTGACATACGAGAATTTTATAGTGGTTCGGCACAATCGGCTTACATCCACTTTCCAAGCTCTTTCTAGGTTTGTCACTCAAATTTGACTTTTTCCATGGCTTAAAGTCGAATCGCTACAACGTTTTTTTTTCGAGCGCAAGAACAAACCCGATCGTTTTCACAGTACAACGACTCTTTTTTCAGATCAAAAGCAACCCTTACAATAGTTTGAAAAAATAAATAGTACACTCAACAAACTTTTTAAAGGAGTAGATTTATAAATTTTGAGCTTACAATAAATCTCTCAAGAATAAAATGAAAAGGAAAAAAAAAAATGAGAGGTTTGAGAGAATAACAACGGAAGCTTAATAAATTATGGATAATTGTAAAAAGATGTGAAATTAATTCGGAGAAAATGAAGTGTTTAGAAAGAGAGAGAAGATGTTGAAAACTAAAATCAATTTGAGCCATTGGATCTAGGAAAAAAAGAAATTTAAAGGTTGAGATTAAAAGGAAAAATAAATAAATATAATATATATTAAAACACTTCCAACTGTAACATGCAAAAACTTTATTTTTTTAATTTTTTTTAATCAAATGACTCGATGGTCATATATGTATATATAATATATTTTCCTTTTTAAAATTCCATTTTCATTTTAAATTCTTTTGGTTTTTAATTTAAATTAAAATCAAGCAAAAATCAAAATTCATTTTCTTTTTTGAATCCAACTAAAGCACACCAAGTGTCACTTCTTCATTCATCCTCATATCACCTTCTAATTAAGTCCAATTTGATTAATTTGGCCGCCATATCATTGACACAAATATTTTTCCGTTAAGCTTATTTCAGATTTATCTTGTTTGAGCTATAGAGATTCAAATTGCGTTGGATCCATAAATTCGAACCTTACATAATGGACTCATCCAAATACTAAAATTGTTAGTAAATAAAATCAAGTTTGTTATCATCAAAACATTAATTAATTAATTTAAGATTAAAGACCAAAAAACCAACAATCTCCCTTTTTTATAAGAGGTGTTTGATATGAAATATGTACTTGAATAACAATCAACACGCATATATAATTTCAAGTTACTTGAATACAAATGATATATTTCAATAACAAGTTTTCATTTTTCTAATTACCTCTCCCTCTTTTGAAATCGATAATAATAATAATAATAATAATAAAAGAACAATAAAGATTTTGAACATAATATTTTGCATATTTCTTCTCCTATCAATATTCCTTCTAAACATAAGCAATGACATGTAAATTCAAGAGACATTACAAATAATCAATCAAGTTTAGGATAATTCACTACAAGAAAATTGATCATTTTCGAAGGTCACAACCTTTGAAAAAATATTTCGAAAATTATTATTTTCAAAATTCAAATAATTATTATTTTTCAAAGGTTTATTAACCTTCGAAAATTATTTTTTTTCAAAAGTCAAATACCTTCGAAAATTATCAAATTATTTATCGACAATTATTTATTTTCAAGTAGTCTTTTTCGAAATGTTTCATATATTTGAAGGCTTATAATACTATTTTCAAAGGTTTTAAAGCCTTAAAAAATACTTATTTATCAACAATCGTAAATCCTTCGAAAATTCTCTCGTAAAATATTTTAGAACTTTTCAATTATTATTGACAAATCTCAAGAAGGTTCTTTTTACTAATTCACCTTCCTGTAATACCCTAAATTACAAGTCAAGGGAATGGAATGGAATAGAAAGAATAGGAAACTATATAGATGAAAGAACTCTTAGATTTGTCATAAAAGTGCACAAAAAGATTTTCTAAATTATGGAACATCCAACTATTGCATTCAATCAACTAGAAACAAATTGTTTACATATATCTACCATCATTGTTAGAAATCTATCCTCACAACGAATTTCTAATTTGATAATTGATGCTTGAGTACTTGCATCTCAATTTTTCTTTGTCATATTCTTGAAGACGTTCAGACTCATTAACAAATCTGCTTCAACATCATCTCTTACATGGACACAATGTTTTAAGTATTGCATTATTTCATCTCTTACATGGAGTTTTAAGTATTGCATTATTTCATCTCTTGCATGAACAAGATAATTGATAGGGGGTTGCATGCATTAATGCAAAATTTAAAATCTTTCAACTCCATTTCTATATTCTTGCAATACCAAATTTCTAATTTGCATCCAACTTCTATCCATGTTATATAATGAGTTCACAATAAAAGAATGTGAATCCTCCTTTGTAAAAAGCAAGAGACAACCTGAAAATAAGTATATAAAGAGAATTATTACATCAATGAGTCAAATAAAATTATAGCCTCTATTAGATGTCTACTAAATGTAACTAGACCTTACAGGTCATGGTGATGAGCCATCAGTTCAACAAGGAAATGAGTATTAAAGCTATGATGATAAATGCAACTAAGTTCATGTTCTTAAGTATTGACATAAGTGAGGGATTTAATGTGTTTGGAGTTTGAAAAAAAAAAAAAACAATAGCTAAGCATAACATGCTTCCAAACAAAATGTATCTGAATGCCATCAACCATTCTGCTTAATCGGTAAATGAAATCAAATTATTACTTTTAGCTAGTTTATTAATCAATGAGTATAAAAATTTTGTAAAAACAAGATGTCAACATAAAAAAGAAAATTGAAAGATGTAGTAATCAACAACTTAGCAATTCAAAAAATAAAAGGGAGAGAATGAGTACTTGGATATCCCTGCCTCAATCAATAAAATCATTGACAACAAAAACCCTTTTCTCGTTGACTAATCAATCACGTGGCATAATACAAGGGGAAAAGTTGCATCAAATTGGAGAGGGAAAATGCCCTTTTCCAGTTGCAATAATAAGTTTGTTCTCAAAATTGAGTTAAAAGAAAGAAGTTAAATACCAACGTTAATAAGAAACTAAAATTATCATTAACAAAGAGTAGGAGTAATTAATTTGTCAAAACAGGTGATAACATGCATTAGGTTATAACATCCATCCTTCATTTCCTCCCCGTCTAAGTTACCCCTTAAACGGGTTTTTTCTTGCTGGATAAAAGGACATTGCACAAAATTGATGAATTGACGTCATTAAAAGTAAGAAACTCAAAGTAAAATATGAAGGAAATTCAAGAAAAACAATTGGAAAAATCCTAACCCACAATGGTAACAAAAAGTTACATTATGCAAACTACATCAGTTCTCATGAGCCCTTTAATGGCTGATCCAAACAGCTACCTTCTCTAATTATTAGGCTTATATGAATAAACAGGATTAAAATGAAACAATGATAGCCCAAAGATTGATTATACAAGCACCATGGTTGCTCGAGATAGCCTTGCTCTCCTACTACTACACATTATAGCTCAAGGCTTCGGAAAACTATTCAGTGAGGCCTCAACAATATGGTTGCCTCAATAACCATTTGACATAGATTAAAAAATCTACATATTTACCTAATCAAATAAATTTTATATGGCTTCCTATGCATAACAAGAAATTAACATTCTCTCTCTTTTAACAAATTAATTATTTCTACCCGTTTTATACCCCAAATGACCTATTTTCACAGTTGGAGATTAAGTTTTTAATCATTCTACAAAGATATCACATATTTCTTCTCCAAAACTCATAAACATGTTTCAATTTGCCTTTTCTCTTCTTTTTACCCTCACAGCAGATTCTAATTAGGAAGATGATGGATAACTTCACATAATCAAAAGAAGATATACAGAAACGAAGAACATTCATGTTGATCACCCTACCATTACTGAAATTTGACCTACAAGCTATAACATACATTGTTTCTCTATCATAATTCTAGTTCACGAGATCTAGTCAGTCTTATTGCAATGATTATCATGCTTCGCCATAGAAATCCAATTGTGTCTAAAAATGAGATTCGTAGTACATTGCTTCGTGGAATATGCTAGGCTTCCAGTATTGAAGATATTCGAAATAAACAAGAGATATAGTACTTATGAGGAGGAGAAATGCCACATTTGAAGCATTCAAAAAATCGATCGATGTCATCCTTCTCGGTCGATGCCATTTTCTCTTACTTGGGTCGTCGGAACTCGAAAGTGACTGTGAATCCAAATACAAACAATAAACAAACAAATTCAAACATTCAATGATTCAAAATCTAGATCCAATTTGTTGAGACGAGAATTTTGAATTTGAATTAATTACATTGAATCATGTATCCTCTTCTTATAGCTTTGCTTTTATCGTAGAGTTTATTGAAGAACAAAAATCGCCTAAGTTCATACCTCATGACGGAACTCGAAAGGCAAAGGAAAGAAATTGTCGCTGTGTTGAGCCACAATTGAACAACGCGATCGAATGACCTCAACGATCGAGTTGGAGATGATATGTTCAACAAAGGAAGGAAATTCAGTCAAGTGGAGATGAAGTGAGAATTAAACACTTGAGAAGAGTTTTTTTTTTCTTTTCTAAATTAGAAAATATAAAAATTTTAAATGAACTTTTTTTTTTCAAAGGTTTTAAATTCCTTCTATAAATGTACATTTTTTTCAAAGAGTTTGTATAGCATTCAATAAAATAAGTATTTTCAAAGGTTTTTAAGTGCTTTGATAAAGATTAATACATTTTTTCTCAAGAAAAACTTAATACATTTCTTAGTTAATGAATATAATCTATTCAAAAGTTTTAAATAATTTTTTTGTAAGAATATATTTTCTTCAAGGATTTCTTTAACAACGTTCCATAAAGACTATATTTTTCAAGGGTTTTTTTTAAAGTACTTTGATAAAAATGTATTTTTTTTTCAAATGTGTTTAATAACCTTCGAATAAATTTATAAATTTTCATGATGAAGTGGCAATATAGACAAAATAAATAAAAAATCACAACATAAACTAAACCGAACTAATCATAAACGTCCTATTATTGACAAAATCAAAGTAATCAATGATTACCAAAGCAAACAAGAAATAGAGCCATTTCGATGATTACCTCTTTTGTCAAAAATCCTCATTATTAATCAATGAAACCAGATCCTCATTCAGTTGTCCTCAAGTCCTCATTGCTATTGGTCAAACTGAGATGACGAGCTTCTCTTGAATTAAAAATTGTGGGTGAATGATGAAAACGTGGATGAAATTGCAAAATATAAAAGAAGAATCATAGTAAAACATTAAAGGAAGGAAAAAAAATGAATTTGTGAAGATTTTGAAGATTTGAACGGAGAAGAGAGGGACATACAGATGAAGACTTTGAAGCCCCCATAGAAAAGACAGAGATAAGGAAGAAAACGAATTTATTTTTAACCATTTTTAAATATTATTGAAAACTAATAATTACCTATATACAATGCTAATTTTAAAAATAAATTTTTTTATAATTGAAAATATAAATCTCTTAACCCCAAAATATTTATAGATCTTAATAATCTATATATAAATTCTCAAAATATTTGATAAAAGATAATATATTTTTTTAAAGAATTTGGTGGTCGTTAATAATATATATATTTAACAACTTAAAAAAAAATATTACTTTCAAAGATATTACTTTCAAAGGTTATTTAAACTCGTTTGATAAAGAAAATAATATATTTTTCAAAGGTTTTAAATGTTATTTGATAAATATAATATATTTTTCAAAGGATTTTAATAACATTCGGTAAAGAGTAGATAAATTTCAAAGGTTTCTTAAACTTCTTTGATAAAAAAAATAATATATTTTTCAAAGGTTCTTAATATTCTTTGTAAATATAATATATTTTTCAAAAGTTTTCAATAACTTTCGATAAATAGTAGATATATTTCAAAGATTTTCAATAATCTTCGATAAATAGTAGATAATTTTCAAAGGTTTTTAATGTCATTTGATAAATATAATATCTTTTTAAAAGGTTTTCAATAACCTTAGATAAGTTCTAAAGGTTTTTTAAACTCCTTTGAGAAAGATGTTAGATAAATATAACATCTTTCTCAAAGGTTTTCAATAACCTTGGATAAAGAGTAGATAATTTTCAAAAGTTTTTTAAACTCATTTGAGAAATATAATATATCTTTTTCAAAAGTTTTCAATAACCTTCAATAAAAAATAGATAATTTTCAAAGGTTTTTAATGTCATTTGATAAATATAATATCTTTTTCAAAGGTTTTCAATAACCTTCAATAACTTTTTTCAATAAAGAGTAGATTTTCAAATGTTTTTAATATTCTTTAATAAATATAATATTTTTTTCAAAGGTTTTCAACAACCTTCGATAAATAGTAGATAATTTTCAAAGGGTTTTTTAAACTCATTTGATAATTGTATCACATATGATAGTACAATATAAATCATAATATACATCATAAAGTTTATTTACACAGTATATATGATATGAAAACCCTAGGATTTGAAAATGTTAACCCCTAATATCAAATTCTAAAACCCCCAATCAATTTGACAACAATTCCAAAGGGAAGGATTAGTTTTGGATTACTTTTTGATTGAAGACTAAGAGATAAGGAGAACTAGTTCTTTACTCCAAGCTCAAACACTCCACAAGCAAGATAATCAGACTTACCTAAATGTTCTTGGCATGCAACCCTGAATCAAGAATTGCAAAAGTGGCTATAAAACCATGTCATCTACTAGAGAGTTTTCGTTCAAAGAAAACCTAAAAACTCAAACATCCCAAAACCAACGTATTGTCTTCTTCTCCCCTCCTTTAAACCCATCCTACTTATCTAAAAGGACTTAAAAAGTCCATTCTACCCCTAACTAAAAAGAATTAAAAACCCAAACAAAACATATATGGGTCCAATAATGAAAATACCCAAAAAATTAAGGTATGTTTTCAAATTAAAATAAATTAACAAAGTCCAATCGGTTTCATCTTATAGCATCAACTAAAACTAATTATAAAGCTTCTGATCAAATGTTGTTGCTTGAATCCCCTCAATTGAGTTCAATTCTACTTGAATGTGAGAATTCAATGCTAATTATAGCTTCTTGTCTCTTGAGCGCGTGATTGGTCTCGTGGTAGTACAAGGGTGTCCGGGTTCATATCAACATATCATAAATTCAAAGTAATCGAAAATAAACAAAAATATCTACTACAGTTTATAAGTCACAGATAAACTTAATGTTCAATACATAATATATATATAAGCGTATATATCATAAAACAATAAATCTAAATAAAAAAAAACATCCTCGTTTTATATATATATACACATTTTATTCATTGGTTTGTGTGCACAAGACCCTCCCTATATTCATCTCTTCTTCTCCCTATTATCATCTTTATCTCGTCTAGAACTCCCTTTGTCAATTAGATCTGCTCGCCCCACGCCATCTATCTCCCGTCATCAGCCGCTTGCAAGTCATGCCGCAAAGAAGGAGAAAAAGAGAGGGAGGAGGAAAAAAGAGTTTAATTAGAAAGAGAAAGAATAAGGATTTTAACATTTTTTTTTAAGGAACATCAATGGGTGCAAAGCCCTAAGGCTAAGCATGAGGGAGAGAGAATTAAAACCCTAGGTATTTTTTATTATTTATTTGTATTTTATAAAAAACATGGACGAGGTCTTAATGGTAAATAAACACTAATTGAAAATTATATTTTACTCATCTATTTCTGAAATAAATTAAGTGTAGAAGAAAATAGTGTAATATAGGCCTATAATTAAAGCTATATATGTAGAAAGCTGATAAAAGAAACTTTTAGCCTAGTACTAATCCTAAATAATATTTCATAAATGTATTAATATTTATAATTTTTTCATAAGCTCCATTCTTTTTTACCTTATTAACCTTTTGATTGCTTTCTCTCTCATCATTCAATTTGGGATATATATATATATATATATATATATATATATATATAGAAAATCAAAATTCTTCGCAAAATTTTAATATGGACTTTCTTCGATCGGATGTACATAAAAATGTGTTGAGAAGAGAAATAGCAATTTTTTTTAAGAAAAATTGAAAATAGTAAAGAAAAAAACAAAGAACCTTTTAGATGAATCGCATCCTTGAGAGGCAGATCAGGGAGTTTCTGGCAACTGTACTGTTGTGAGTACTTCCTCGGTCGACCTCTCCTTTTCTTCTCGAAATCAATGTTGAAATTCCTAAAATGTAATCTGTTGTGGGGAGAAACGTTTCGAGCATCTAAAGACACGAATGTAGGGGCAATTGCAAGATTGAATGGAAATCAAGCTAAAGGTGATGTCATTTGAATAAAAGGATGATTAAGACCAATCATGGAGGAGGCTTTGTTATTGGCACTGAACATGGTGGGCGAATACGTTGTCTATCTTCTGGTTGCCGTGTTTGAGTTCTCCATTGTACAAGACCCAAATTCCGGAAGAGGGTTGGACACTACTATCCTCTGCTCCCTTCATATTCTTATATTCCACTCAATAACTTCAAAGATAGGTCTGAATATGTCATTTGCCTCTCTAAGCTTCTTGAAGGTGAAAAGGCAAAGTTGTTTTTGGGGTTTATGTCTTAAAACTCGTAGATAGTAAATGTAAATAATTGATTGTCATCAATAAAGTGTTATCGATGTCATTTCAATAAGTGTTATTGATTGTATTATATTCATTTTGTCTCAATAACCCTAAATCCAATAAGTTAACATCCTAGGTTGTCTTATGAGTCTTGAACTATATGTGGAGACATACAGGGATCAATATTCAAGATACAATCTAAATGGTTTATAGTATAGGGATAAGGTTGGGTACCTTATCCTGATGACACTATGGATATGTCTCACTTTGTAGTTGATACAAACGTAATGATCCATCGTGCTTGTGTAGATGACATGCGAGTGGGGGTATTATATGCAATGGATTTGACTAGTTAGGTTTCTATTTCAATAGGATGACTTAGGCAACTTAGTCTTAATCTTGAGTGTATTATAAACTCCTAAACTAAGCACCCTCCTAAACTGGAAAATCGTAGAGTTTTTGGATGTGTAGGGTATGTACATCAAAATCAAGGAAAGTTAAAACCTAGAGCCATTAAATGTATGTTTATAGGATTCGTAGAAGGAGTCAAGCGTTTTAAATTGTGGCATCTTTAGAGAAAATATCTATAGTCAGTAAAGACGTTTTGTTTAGAAAAGAAGAAATGTTCATGATGAGCAAAAGATCTGAAGAAGAAGGCTCTAAACCAGAAACTGTAAATTTTGAGGTGGAGCAGCCTTCCATTTCCAATAGAACTATAGGACAAAATTTAGATGTTCCTGAGTCTAGTGGAGAATCAATTGCTCAAGAACCTAATAACACAGAAGATATTGAAATTCAAGAAGAAAAAGATCTTACAAACTCGTAGTCTAGATAGAGATAGATAGATAAGGGCGATTACACCACCACCAAGATATTTTGAGGTAGCTTATGTGAGTGTAGCCCTAAATGCCATGACTAAACTAAATGAGTAAGAACCACTTACCTTTAATGATGTAGTGAGTTGCAAAGATGCCAAAGCATGGATAAATGCAATGAATGATGAATTGGCATTTTTAAAAATAATAAAACATGAGAATTAGTTTATCTACCTAAATGAGCTAAAGTTATATCGTGTAAATGGGTCTATAAACTAAAAGATGAAATCCTTAGTATTCGTCAACCTAGATTTAAAGCTAGGTTAGTAGCAAAAGGTTTCACACAAAGTTTAAAACACCACTATAAGAATGTTATTTCCATTAGTTGTTCAAAATAATTTATATTTAGATCAATTAGATGTAGAAATAACATTCTTACATGGAGATCTAAAAGAAGTAATATACATGAAACAACCACAAGGTTATGAACAAAAGACAAAGAAGATCATATATGTTTACTTAAAAGATCCATTTTTTGACTCAAACAGTCACCACGGTGTTGGTATAAAAGGTTTGATGATTTTATGTTCAAAATAAATTTTAAAAGTTCTTATGACAGCTATGCTTACATGAATTCAACTTCATATACCACTACTGTTTATCTACTGTTATATGTGGATGACATGCTAATAGCAAGTCAATGCAATGAAGTACTCAAGAAAGTTAATTTGACAAGAAAGATCTTGGTGAATCGAAGAAGATATTGGGGATTGAAATCTCTAGAAATATAGAAAATGGATCCTTAACTATTAGTTAACATAATTATTACAGCAAGATTCTTAAAAGGTTTAATATGCTAGAGGGAAAAGCTGTGACAATACCTCTAGCACAACATTTTAAGCTTTCATCAGAAAATTCACCTAAGGAAAATAAAAGGGAACATCTCAATTATATGTCTACCCTACTCTCAGGTGGTTGGCAACCTGATGTATCTTCTGATATCCACCAAACCTAATTTGTCATATTCTACAAGCTTGGTTAGTCGTTATATGTTCAAACACGATAAGAGACACTGGAAGGCTTCAAAGTGGATTTTTAGATATCTAAAAGTAACACAAGACGCTAAACTATTATACAAAACTTGTGATTCACAACCCTATGAAATTTATGGATTTATGGATGTTGATTATGCAAGAGATCTTGATAAAAAGAGATCTCTAACAGGATATATTTTCCTACTTGGGGGAAATCTCCTAAGTTGAAAAGTTATCGTACAACCGGTTGTAGCCCTATCCTTTATAGAAGCTGAATTTATAGCTTTGTTAGAAGCTATTAAAGAAGGAAATGGGTTAAAAGGATGGCTAAAGGACTATGGAATTAATTAGAAAATAGTAAAAATTTACTGTGATAACCAGAGCGCCATCCACTTATAAAAAAATCAGCAATTCCACAATAGATCTGAACACATAGATATTAAATTTCATTTTGTAAGAGAACAAATCGAAAAAGGAGATGTTGAAATTCTTAAAGTGCATACCATAGAACACTGTCTTAAGTTGATAGAGTTCCACAATCCTAAATAAAAAGCAAGAAAAGCTGGGATCAAACAACAAGTTCAACTAATTGTTCTTTCAAGGTAGAAAATTGAAGAGGTAAAAGACTTAATCTATGGAATAAAATTTTGTTAAGGTTGTTGTAACAAGTTGAAGAAAATATCAGCTATAAATAAGAGATTAATACTTCATATTTCTTAGAGAAAAATTAAGAAAAAAAAGTGAGTAAAGAAGTGATATCTTAGCTTGAGCATTTTTCTCTATAAATCTTCATCTTGTTCATTTTAAATAAAGACTACTCCCGACGTAGATCCTAGTGATTGAGTCGCTTTAAAAACTCACAATGAGAAAGAAAAGTATTATGAACCTTATTATGTATTATGTACCAAAATGTCAAAGGTTTAAAGTAAGGGTGTTTAAAGGGAAGTTTCAAAGGGTAATAGTGGGGTGTATCCCAAAATGCATTCATCTCTATGTTTTTTTTTTATCTTATCACTCATACCAAAAAATGAATTAAAAAATTATCACATAAAAATTTTTTATTGGATAATTTAGTAAGATGCACAAAGATAGGTGATGTTCGGATGCACTATGTATTTTCTTTAAAACAAATAGTCCTTAAGGATACTTAGGATGTTTTTTATTTTTAAAGATTAATAAGACCGTCAAAATACAAAATGACTATTTTGCCCTTCAATATAAAAACCCTCATAATTATCTTCTAAAACCTTTTTTTTTTCATTTCACCCTCATCTCTCTCAATCAAGTCTCGACTTCTTTCTCACTAGTTTCTCTTAAACTCTCTCCAGCTCTAGTATTGTTCTCCATTCTTCCAAATTTATACTAAGAATTTACATTATTGCTATAGATTTTGGATTTTCCTTTTTTTTTTCCTCAATACTTTTTTGACAACTTCATCCTCTTTCCCTTTTTTTTTTTTTTTTTTTTTTAACTTACAAAGTGGATTTTTTTTTCATATTTGCTATAGATTTTGGGTTTTCTTATTTATTTTTTTCTCAATATTTTTTCCAACCTAATTCTTGTACATTTTTCACAACTTACCTAGTTTTTTTTTTTTTTTTTTTTTTTTTTAACAATATTGTTGTTTTGAGTTTTCTAACTTATTTTAATTTTACCGTTTTATTTTTTCAATTGCATTCTTTTACATTTTTTCTATTTTAGTGCCTTTTTTCCTCATACCTTATTGATGCGAGAAATATTTTACAGACTATTTTGGATTTTTTCTCTCATCTTCTTGTGAAAAAAAAAATATATCAACAATTATTGTTTACATGCTAGAATTTTCTCCATTTCTTAATGAACCTACCAATTCCATTTTAGTGAAACGGATTTAAATGAAAGTCGTTTGATACGTAGATTTGTCTATCAGGAGTGGAAAGTTGAAATATTTCAATAAAAATCTTCCTTCTGGTTTCTTCTTCGAGGAGAACAAGATGATTCCAGAAGCTTCTACAATCTCCTCGACCCATTTCAACAATCAATTTGGAAATTAGAATAAAAAATCCAATTAATCTAGGAGGTTGGAGAAGGTTATGAAAGAAAGGTAATATGCTAGGATTTGGAAAAGTCAAAAAGGGAATTAAGGAAAAGACCTGAAAAGCTTGAAAATATCTGGAATTTGTATGATTCATCCTAATATAAATGCTAAGTGTGCTTCAATCCCATCACATCAATATTCAACAACAAAGCTTACATTCCTTCCTTAATCACTTTATACTCTTAATTTCAACTAAAGTGGAAGAGAAAAAGCTTGAGATCAAGTCGATTGACATATCTAGCTACACATTATTGTTCTTCCTTCTGCAACTGTCGCTATTGTATTAAATAAATTCTCAAAACTAGAGTTTTGTAATTGAGGTGTCTTCCGCAATGTTTGCGACAGTGGAGAGATGAAAAAGAAATTGTGATGTATAATATTATTATGGAATTGAATGTTAATTATTTATATTATATTCACATTAGAGATATTTTTGTAGGGATCAAATCTTGAGCGAAAGGTAAGAACGCCTTGCATTTCAAAATTCGATTTTAAAAAAACAAAATATAGTAAAATAAAACAGAATAGAAGAGGATAAACATCATAATAAGCATGCATTTTAAGGGAGAAACAAAATGGATGAATAATTCTTAATTACGTAGATTCCCAAATTTTTTGAAATTTCTCAACTACGAATATCTTCTCAACGATCACCGACACCACCACAAGAATATCCTAGTTATTTTCTAAGATTACAAGAGTTGGATGAGTGGTCTCCAACACTTGGAAGAAGGAGAGGTTGAAAGATTGTAGAGAGAGTATAGAAAGGAATTATTTTGGAGGTTAGTTTATTGAATTTAGGGTTATTAAGACCAAATAGAATACAACACAACCAATGACATTTATTGAAATAACATTAATAACTCTTTATTGATGGTGATCAATTAGTTACTTTTACTATCTACGAGTTTTAAGGCATAAAATTCAATAATATTTTATATTAACTATTTTTACAATATAAATGATTTATTGAGTCATTCTTCAAGTCCATGTCGTATCAACGGAAATGTGAAAATTTTGATTAAATTTTAATATCATGTACTCTTAATTTGTGAATCTAATGTGTGTGTTTTGGTTGTTTCATGTTCCTCCTAAAACTCAAGAAGTTGGTCGACCTTGATGTCTTTCGTTACTTTAAAATATTTGTCCAAACTAAGATCGCTCTTCTACAAGACTTTTAGGGTCGAGTGCGCCCACCGAAAGCTAGTCGACCTCAACATCAGCCATCAAGAATTCGTCGTCCTAAACCTCGGCCACAAAGAGCTCGTCAAACTCGACCTCAGCCATCAGGAGCTGATCAGCCTACACCATAACATGAGACTGAGACTTCAAATTTTTTAGATCTAGTCCACTGATACTTATATTATATTGAATTTTGTATTTAGTTATAATAAAATATCTTACCAATTCACTTTCATCCTCGGTCCTAGCAAAAATCTTAACGTTGATGGATGAAAGCAATTTATATGTAATGTATAATTTTTCAATTTGTAATTGAAACAAGAAGCTAACTTTTGGATGAAACATTTGCTATGTAATATATTGGAAGAAGAATATAAACTTAAAAACAACGTTAGATTATATTCATTCTCATAAAATACAGTCAAAGACTTTTCATGTATACAAAATTATAAACATTGCAAAACACACTAACAAAATTCATTCTTCCACAATTTATTTAAGAAACATAGGCAGAATGCTGCAGAGTGCAGAACTCAGAAAGAACAATGTGGTGATGTCTAGCCAGAGATGTCGATTGACTTGATTTCTGACTTCTTCTCCACCATTTTGGGCACTGTCACAGTCAGCACTCCATTCTCCATGTTGGCCTTCGCCTCCTCAACTTTAGCATTCTCCGGCAGCCTGAATCTCCTCGAGAACTTCCCACTGCTTCGTTCGATTCTATGCCATTTGTCGTTCTTCTCCTCTTGCTCTTTGCTTCTCTCCCCACTGATTTGCAGCACTTGGCCCTCTTCCACTTCAACTTTGACTTCTTCCTTTTTGATTCCAGGAAGATCGGCCTTGAAGATGTGGGCTTCTGGGGTTTCTTTCCAGTCGATGCGAGTGTTGGCAAAAGCAGAGGTCTCACGAGCAGAGGAAGGGAGGTTGGCCAATGAGCTTGAAAATGGGAATCCTTCGAAGGGATCCCAAACGTCCAATGAAAAGGGGTCGAAGACGTTGCTCCGGCGGCCACCGAAAATGCTTGGAATCAGAGCCATGGTCGTTCAAGTTCAAAGCAGAGGATAACAAGAGAGAAGAAATGGATTTAATTGACAAAGTTTGCTTGAAATGGTGTATTGTTTGCTGCTAACTCCCAAGGATGGCTTCCTAGTGGGGAGTTGAAACATTTAAATAAGTGGGCAGAGAACATATTTTAGAAATTTCTGGAAAGAAAAAGTTGCTTCTGGTTTATTCTTGGCGAAGAAGACGATTCCACGAGCTTCTTCTACCATGTTCTCGACCCATTTGGACTCTTCAATTGGGGTTCAGTCATACCATTTTCTTGGGCCTTTCAATTGGGCTTTCTTTCATCCAAATTAAATAAAAAAAATATTTTTATATAAAAAATTCTTTTGGTCATATATATCATAAATATTTTTACAAAAGGAGGGTTTTAGTGTTAATTTTGGACGGTTTTACCCTTTTCTTATTTCTTATATCCAATTTTTATGTATTTTTTTTTTCCATATTTACAAAGCTCCTTACAAGTAGAGAGAATATGCATTTATTATGGAGAGAGAAAATATATTTAATATGTTTTTTTTCTCATTTTCTCAAATGACATTTAATATGATTTTTTTTTTCATTTTTAATTAGAGAAAGAAAATGACATTTAATATCATTTTATTTTCCATTTCATTTTTCATGTTGATCTTTTATATCATGGGATATATTTCATGGTTTGTTTTGAGTATGTGATATATCGCTTGTGCTTACTGCTTGCAATATATTCTATTATTTATTTGAAAATGTTCTAACAAATATATGAAATATACTGATAAATATATTTGATATGTACTCAAATACAACTGGTTTCATGATAACTTGTTGGTTTTTGTAGCGTATTCATGGTTATTTTTAAATATACCTTAGAACCTTGTATTAGATGCGTAGAAATATTCTAATCAATATATGAAATATAAATGTACTCAAATAGATGGTTGTACCATTGGAAAGTTTTGATATAATTGTATCACATATGATAGTACAATATAAATCATAATATACATCATAACTTTTATTTACACAGTATATATATGATATGAAAACCCTAGGATCTGAAAATTAGGAACCCCTAATATCAAATTCTAAAACCACCAATCAATTTGACAACAATTCCAAAGGGAATGATTAGATTTGGATTACCTTTTGATCGAAGACCAAGAGATAAGGAGAACTAGTTCTTTACTCCAAGTTCAAACACTCCACAAGCAAGATGATCAGACTTATCTGAATGTTCTTAACATGCAACCCTGAATCAAGAATTGCAAAAGTTGCGATAAAACTCTATCATCTACTAGAGAATTTTCATTCAAAAGAAAACCTAAAAATTCAAACATCCAAAAACCAACATAGTGTCTTTTTCTCTTCTCCTTTAAACCCAACCTACTTAACTAAAGGGACTTAAAAAGGTCATTCTACCCCTAACGCAAAAGAACTAAAAACTCAAACAAAATATATATGGGTCCAATAATGAAAATACCCAAAAAATTAAGGTATGTTTTCAAATTAAAATAAATTAATAAAGTTCAAATCTTGTAGCATCAACTAAAACCAATTATAAAGCTTCTGGTTAGATGTTGTTGCTTGAATCCCTTCAATTGAGTTCATTTCCACTTGAATATGAGAACTCAATGCTAATTGAAGCTTCTTGGCTCTTGAGCACGTGATTGGTCCCGGTGGTAACACAAGTTGTCCTGGTTCATATCAATATATCATAAATTCAAAGTAATCGAAAATAAACAAAAATATCTACCACAGTATATAAATCATAGATGGAATTAATGTTAATACATAACGTGTATATATATATATATATATATATATATATATATAAGCGTATATATCCTAAAACAATAATTCTAAATAAAAAAATCATCATCATTTATATAAAATAAATGATTATATACATCATATATATATGTGTGTGTACATTTATTCTTTGGTTTGCATGCACAATACCCTCTGCATTTTCATCTCTTCTTCTCCCCATCATCATTTTCATCTCATCTAGAACCCCTGCCGTCGATTGGATTTGCTCGTCCTGCGCCATCTGTCTCCCATCGTCAGCCGCTTGCAAGTCACACCGTCATGAAGGAGAAAAAGAGAGGGAGGAGAAAAAAAGGGTTTAATTAGAAAGAGAAAGAATAAGGATTTTAACATTTTTTCTAGGGAACATCAATGGGCGCGAAGCCCTAAGGCTATACATGGGAGAGTGAGAATGAAAACCATGGGTATTCTTTATTTTTATTTTATAAAAAACATGAATGAGGTCTTAATGGTAAATAGACATCAATATTAGTGAAAATTTATATTCTATTGACCTATCTCTGAAGTAAATTAAGTGTAGAAGAAAATAGTGCAATATAGGCCTATAATTAAAGCTATATATATGTAGAAAGCTCATACAAGAAACTTTTAGCCTAGTAATATTTCATAAATGTATTAATATCTATAAATTTTTCATAACTCCATTATTTTTTACCTTATTAACCTTTTGATTCCTTTCTCTCTCATCAAACAATTTAGGATATATATATATAGAAAATCAAAATTCTTCGCCAAATTTTAATATGGGCTTTCTTCCATCAAAAGTACATAAAAATGGGTTGAGAAAAGAAATAGTAAATTTTTTTTAGAAAAACTAGAAAATAGTAAAGAAAAAAGAAAAGGAACCTTTCAAATGAATCGCATCCTCGAGAGGCGGATCGAGGAGTTTATGGCGGTCGTACTATTGTGAGTACTTCCTCGATCGGTCTCTCCTTTTCTTCCCGAAATCGGCGTTGAAATTCGTGAAATGTAATCTGTTGTAGGGAGAAATATTTCAAGAATCTAAAGACACGAATATAGGGGTAATTACAAGATTGAATGGAAATCACACTAAAGGTGACGTAATTTGAATCAAAGGATGATTAAGACCAATCATGGAGGAGACATTGTTGTTGGCACTGAACATGGTGGGCTAATACGTTGTTGATCCTCTGACCGCTGTGTTTGAGTTCTCCATCGTACAAGACCCAAATTCCAGAAGAGGGTTGGACCCTACTATCCTCTGCTTACTTCATATTCTTATATTCCACCCGATATCTTCAAAGATAGGCTTGAATATGTCGTTTAAGGCTTGAATATGTCGTTTACCTCTCTAAGCTTCTTGAAGGTGAAAAGGAAAAGTTGTTTTTGTTGGATTTTATGCCTTAAAACTCGTAGATAGTAAACGTAAATAATTGATTGTCATCAATAAAGAGTTATTGATGTTATTTCAATAAGTGTTATTGATTGTGTTGTATTCATTTTGTCTCAATAACCCTAAATCCAATAAGTAACATCATAGGTTGTCTTATGAGTCTTGAACTATATGTGGAGACATATAGGGATCAATGTTCAAGATACAGTCTAAAGGGTCTATAGTATAGGTTGGATGTATTAACATGCAGCGGAAGCAACAAGGATTAATAAGCACTCTAATTCATCAATTTTGACATTAACTAAAGCATGCTCATACTAAAATAAGAAGGTTTCAAGTCATACCTTTGTAGAACTTCCTGAAATCTCAATTCTCAGCTGCAAACTTCTCCAAATCTTATTGTAGACTACCTCAAGATCTTCCCCACTATTCTCTTGGAGCTATAGATTGAGTTGTGGGACTCAAAATAATCTTGAATGAAGGGAACTTGGAGAAGAACTCACAGTAGCAACCCACTTGAAGAACAATTTCTTCAACCCGAATTTTTCAGCAAAAATTCTATAGATTGCATGCCTCAATTCCACTCCAATCTTTTCAATATAGCACAGACTATCATGCAAAGAAGATGGCTACCTGAGATGCAACTCATGTTTGGAGTTATTGAGGCCAAACTTAGTGGGTTTGGTGTGAGCTACTTTGAAGGTGTAATGGAAAAATCCAAAATTCCATTTTTGTGTTTTTCTATATTTTTCTATATTTTTCAATTGATTTCAAAAATCAATTTGATTTCTAAAATTGAAAATATTATTAATTTTCTTAAATAAAATTAATAAATAATTATTTAAATAATTTAAATAATTCTAATTAATTTAATATCAAATATTAAATTAATTTTACACAAATCCACCTTCATATATTTAAATATTAATTCTCCAATTTCGTTTAATTTATAAAATTAAACTTGTAATTATATCTAATATAATTATTAATTCCTTTAATTCTAATTTGGACGTTTCAAATTAACTTATCACGCTACTTTAAAGCTAATCCATTTATGAGCAAGTAGGGGGACCTTGCGGATCTACAGATCATGGCTCCAACGATCCGAGATTAATTGAATAAACTCATTACACCGAATTAACCCCCATTTGTAAACTAATGGATCACTCCAATAAAGCCCATAGTTGAACTCCCCTCATTGAATAAACTCATTACACCGAATTAACCCCCATAGTTGAACTCCCCTCAAAATTAATTTATCAAAGAACTAAATATTTGAAAGGGTTCAAATATTAATATGAATTAGATTCTTTTGGGTTGTATGTCCTAAAACTCGCAGTTTGTAAAGTTAAACATATTTTGTTATCAATAAAGGTGTTATTCAACATTACTTCAATAAAGTTGTTATTGAATCTATAAATTGCACTTATAAAGTCTAAATCCAATAAACTAAGGTCTATGGCTATTATATGAATACTTGAACTTTATATGGAAACATAAAAGTGGATCAGGTTCGAGTAAATAGTCAAAATGATCTATAGAATACGAATAAGATTGGGTGCCTTATTCTGGTAACACTATCAAATGCGCACACTCTATAGTTGTTATAAGTTGTTGTAAAGTACAAACGAAGTGATCCTGCTTTTGTTCATGTATTGACATGAGGAGTACGGGCGTCCTATGCAATGAGTTTGCATAAGATTCGACCAAAAAATAAGTCACTCTTACTTTATAACGTTGTTTACTATTTAAAGACTGACTATTTTGTTTAGATGACCTAGGTAACTCGATCTTAATACTGAGCTAACTATAAACTTCTATTTATTCGGAATTATCCTTAGATTTGCATAGATGAGGGTTGGCTCAATAATGCCAGCTCAATATGCCTCCCATTTCTAGGGTAAGACCGGGTAGATAGTTGGGGACATAGGGTGCAATAAGGAATTCACGGCTGCTCCATTTAGGGATAGAAGAAAGGTTGTTCTCTTAAGTACTAAATCTAAATCTTGAACAAGGAGCCTCACCCTCTCATTGGCCTGAGAGGGGTCTGGTTTAGTGATTGGATCACAAACCAATTGTTCATTAGATGATCAATGGAACTTAAGGAGCAAGACGTAATATCGGGGGTAAAACAACGTATTGACCCAGCCATTATTACAAACAACTTGTGAAGGGTCGACTTACTAATTATGGTCAAATCAAGTGGATACAAATATATCTACAGTGAGAAGAGTGCAACTATCAAGCTATAGTGGTGTGACTTGATAGTTAACGAATACTGATTAATTTGGTCTAAAGAGTTTTAGCTAATTAATCTTAAATCCTTGGAGCTCATGATCTGTAGGTCCTTAAGATCCCTCTACTAGCTTGCTAAACATGAACACCTATCTCATATACCATTTTTCTCCCACTAAAGTATTCTACTATTTTAGGGTTTTATTATATTTAGTTAAACTCCAACTAATGAATCTATCTAAGTCCTTCTTAATTTGTTCAATATAATATTAATATTGATTGTTTTAACAATATTGATTTTATTTATTAAACTCTTTAATAAAATCAATCACCTATTGCATACTTATAAAATACTTGCCCAATTTACCTTCTAGGTTGGTTTCCAGGTGGAGGTGTTCCGTTTCGTCGGTTTAAATACCCCTGCCTAGACAGAACGTCCCTCAGACAAAGTTCCTTAGGGAAAATTGTTTTATAAATTTAATATTTTAATAGAATTCATTTTAATCATATTAAAACAAATTAAACGATTAACTTAGTTCTAATCTCGTTAGAAATACTTCTAACATAGGTTTAGGCGATTCAATTTTAAACCATTTAAAAATTATTTTGGACCTATTTTTGCATGCAACTCTTGATTATAGATCTCTTGATTATAGATTTTAATCTATCTCATTAAATATATAACACTTATATTTTAATTTCGTATTAAAACCTATAATTTGCATCTAATGACGTTGATAAAATATAATGCTTATATTTATCTAAGTGGTGTCATGCTCAATGCAAGGTTCATTTTCATTGGAAAAATATAACATGTATATTTTCCATCCATGAAAATAAACATACATATTCATCATTCCACCGTACATTACAACAGCTTTGTATGATGCATGAGCATGCTTAATTAATCATACATCAAAATAATGCAACATTTTTATTATGATGCATGGGCATGCTAGTAAAATTATGCATCCATAGAATATAATACTTATATTTAATCATGACGCATGAATATGTTTATCCTAAGGTGGGGCTTTTAATCTATATGCATACATTATGTAATATAAATTCAAACATTAATTTAAACATAAATCAAATGCATAATAAATTACCTAGCAAAAACTGAACTAAATTTTGGCATTCTAAAATTAATTAAATTACTATAACCATCTTATATTAACCTAATTAATTAAAATAAACAAAACTTGGGCAAAAGCTAGGGCAAAATCGCAAAGGATCCGCACCTTCATCAGCATTCTTCCCATCCAGAGTGTCATGGCGCTGAGCGCAGTGCTGCGTTGCAGCAAGACGCCACAACAAGGCATTTGAAAAGTTATAGCACCGACCATAGCACCACGGCGCTTAGGTCGACACCCCGACCAAAAGCTTCAAATCCGTCTTGTTTCAGCTCCGTTTTGGCTCCGTTTTTCACCGATCTTTTCAGGAACACTTGTTCTTCGATCAACATGGACTTACAGACTCGATAGCAAAACATAAATGCCCAAAACAACAGGCCCTTACATTTTAATCTCATTGGGTGCACTTAGTAAAAAGGTTTTAATTAGTTTAAAGAAACCCTATTCACCCTCTCCCTTCTCTAGGGTTGCCATACCAATCCTATAATTGGTATCAGAATGGGTAGCTCACTACAAGAATTCTGGGCTTTAATGTTGGTTTAAAACCAATATTAAAGGACTTTAATGTCAGTTGGAAACCGACATTAAAGATAGTGTTATTAAAGCCCTTCAATGTCGGTTGTCTTTAATGTTGGTTTTAAGCCAACATTGAAGAGAGTGTACAATGTCGGTTTAAAACCGACATTAAAGGGTTTTAATAACACTATTTTTGTGCGCGAACTGTCCGGTGGATGAAAATTTGAAAATGAACCCAAAATTTGTGCGCGACATTAAAGGGTTTTAATAACACTATTGGGCCCGGCAGGGGTGCCCAGGGACCCAATTTTTGTGTGCGAACATTTCGGCGGGCGAAAATTTGAAAACAGACCCAGGGTTCAGAATGATGAAAAAAAGCCGTGCGTGCAGACAGTTTTGGGAACGGAGCTCGTTCGGTGCCTCAAACGGCTATCGGGTTCGATGAGGGTGTCCCAGGGCCCAATTTTTTTGCACGAACTTTCTGGCGGGGGAAAATTTGAAAATGAACCCAGGGGTTCAGAACGATGAGAAAAAGTCGTGCGCGCAGACGCTTTTCGGAATGAAGCTCGTTTGGAGCCCCAAATGGCTATCGGGCCCGACGGGGTGCCCGAGGGACCAATTTTTGTGCGCGAACTATCCGATGGATGAAAATTTTGAAAACCGACCCAGAGGTTCAGAATGATGAGAAAACTCCGTGTGCACAGACGGTTTTGGGAACGGAGCTTGTTTGGTGCCCCAAACGGCTATCTGGCCCGAAAGGGGTTCCTCAGCTCCCAATTTTTGTGCGCGAACTTTCCGGCGGGCGAAAATTTGAAAACGGACCCAAGAGTTCAGAACGATGAGAAAAGTCGTGCGCACAAACTGTTTTGGGAACAGAGCTCGTTTGGTGCCCCAACGACTATCGGGCCTGGCGGGGTGCCCCGGGGCCCAATTTTTGTGCACGAACTTTCCCGTAGGGAAAAATATAGAAACGGACCCAGGTGTTCAGAACGATGAGAAAAAGCCGTGCGCGCAGACGATTTTGGGAACGGAGCTCGTTTGGTGCCCAAAACGGCTATCGAGCCCCGTATGGGTGTCCGAAGGCCCAATTTTTTTTCGCAAACTTTTCGGCGGCCAAAAATTTGAAAACGGACCAAGGGTTCAGAACAATGAGAAAAAGCCATGCACACAGACGGTTTTGGGAACGGAGATCGTTTGGTGCCCCAAACGGCTATTGAGCCCCACGGGGGTGCCCTGGGGCTCAATTTTTGTGCGCGAACTTTCCTGCGAGCGAAAATTTGAAAACGGACCTAGGGGTTCAAAACGATGAGAAAAAGCCGTGCGCGCAGGCGATTTTGGGAACAGAGCTCGTTTGGTGAACTTGGCTATCGATCCCCACGGGGGTGCCCCGGGTCCCAATATTTGTGCCCGCACTTTCCGGCGGGCGAAACTTTAAAGACGGACCCAGGGTCAGAACGATGAGAAAAAGCTTTAAGCGCAGACAGTTTTGGGAACGGAGCTCGTTTGGTGGCCCAAACGGCTATCGGGCCCAGCGGGAGTGCCCCGGGGGCCAATTTTTGTGTGCGAACTTTCTAGCGGGCGAAAATTTGAAAACAGACCTAGGGGTTCAGAACCAGGAGAAAAAGTGGTGCATGCAGAAGATTTTCGGATCGGAGCTCGTTTGGTACCCCAAACAACTATCGAGCGTAGCGGGGGTGCCCCGGGGACCAATTTTTTTGTGCAAACTTTCCGGCGGGCGAACATTTTAAAATGGACCCAGGGGTTCAGAACGATGAGATAACGTCGTGCGCATAGATGGTTTTGGAAACGAGCTCGTTTGGTGCCCCAAACGGCTATCTTGCTCGGAGGGGGTGTCCCGGCTCCCAATTTTTGTGTGCGAACTTTCTGGGGGACGAAAATTTGAAAACGGACCCAGGAGTTCAGAACGATTAAAAAAAGTCGTGCGTGCAGATGGTTTTGGCAACGGAGCTCGTCTGATGCCCCAAACGGCTATCGGGCCCCGCGGGGGTGCCCCGGTGCCCAATTTTTGTGCGCAAACTTTCTGGTGGGCGAAAATTTGAAAACAAACCCAGTGGTTCAGAATGATGAGAAAAAGTCGTGCGCGCAGACGATTTTGGGAACGGAGCTCATTTGGTGCCCCAAACGGCTATCAAGCCCGACGAGAGTTCCCTGGGGTCCAATTTTTGTGCGTGAACTTTCCAGCGAGCGAAAATTTTAAAACGGACCCAGGGGTTCAAAATGATGAGAAAACGCCGTGCGCACAGGCGGTTTTTGTAATGGCGCTCGTTTGGTGCACCAAATGGCTATCTGGCCCGGCGGGGATTCCTCGGCACCAAATGGCTATTTGAAAACGGACCCAGGGGTTCAGAACGATGAGGATAAGTCGTGCATACAAACGATTTTGGTAACGGAGCTCGTTTGTTGCACCAAACGGCTATCGGGCCCGGCGAG
This sequence comes from Benincasa hispida, assembly GCF_027475165.1. Lineage (NCBI taxonomy): Eukaryota > Viridiplantae > Streptophyta > Magnoliopsida > Cucurbitales > Cucurbitaceae > Benincasa > Benincasa hispida. The sequence continues at coordinate 33,090,237 of NC_143484.1, read as the reverse complement.
GGTACCCCTGGGCCGAATTTTTGCGCGCAAACTTTTCGGTGGCCGAAAATTTAAAAACGGTCCAAGGGGTTCAAAACGATGAAAAAAAGTCGTGCACGCAGACGGTTTTGGGAACGGAGCTCGTTTGGTGCCCCAAATGGCTATCTGGCCCGGCGGGGATTCCTTGGCACCCAATTTTTGTGCGCGAACTTTCCGACGGGCAAAAATTTGAAAACGGACCCAAGGGTTCAAAATGATGAGAAAAATCCGTGCGCGTAGATGGTTGGGGAGCGGATCTCGTTTTGTGCCCCAAACGGTTGTCGGGCCAGGCGGGGTTACCCGGGGCCCAATTTTTGTGCGTGAACTTTCCACAGGGGAAAATTTTAAAACGGACCCTGGGGTTCAGAACGATGAGAAAAAGGCGTACATACAGACGATTTTTAGAACGGAGCTCGTTTGGTGCCCCAAACGGTTATCGGGCCCGACGGGGGTGCCCCGGGGACCAATTTTTGTGCGCAAACTTTCCGGCGGGCAAAAATTTGAAAACGAACCTAAGGGTTCAGTACGATGAGAAAAAGTCGTCGCGCAGACGATTTTGGTGACGGAGCTCATTTGGTTCCCCAAACGGCATTCAGGCCCGGTGGGGGTGCTCCGAGGCGCATTTTTTTAGGCGCGAACTTTCCAGCGGGCGAAAATTTGAAAACGGACATAGCGGTCCAAAACAATAATAAAAAGTCATTCGCGCAGACGGTTTTGGGAACGGAGCTCGTCTAGTCCCCAAACAATTATCAGCCTGACGGGGGTTCCCTGGGCCCAATTTTTGTCCGCGAACTTTCCGACGAGCGAAAATTGTAAAACGGACCTAAGGGTTCGAAACGATGAGAAAAATTCGTGCGCGCAGACGGTTTTGGGAACGAAGCTTGTCTGGCGCCCCAAACGGCTCTCGGACTCGGCGGGGGTGCACCAAACCCAATTTTTGTGCGCGAACTTTTCGGCGGGCGAAAATTTGAGAACGTACCCAAGGGTTCAAAACGATGATAAAAAGTTATGCGCGCAGACGGTTTTGTGAACGGAGCTCGTCTGGTGCCCCAAACGGTTATCGGGCCCGGTGAGATGCCTGGGGCCTAATTTTTGTGCGCGAACTTTTCGACGGGCGAAAATTTGAAAACAAACCCAGGGGTTCAAAACGATGAGAAAAAGTCGTGCGCGTAGACGATTTTGGGAACGGAGCTCGTTTGGTGCCCCAAACGACTATCTGGCCCAGCGGGGGTGCCTTGAGGCCCCATTTTTGTGCGCGAACTTTCCAGCGAGCGAAAATTTGAGAACGAACCCAGGGGTTCAGAACGATGAGAAAAAGTCATCCTCGCAGACGGTTTGAGGAACGGAGCTCGTTTGGTGCCCCAAACGACTATCGGGCCCAGCGAGGGTGCCCTGAGGCCCAATTTTTGTGCGCGAACTTTCCGGCCGGTGAAAATTTGAAAACGAACCCAGGGATTCAGAACGATGAAAAAAAGCCGTGCACGCAGACAGTTTTGGGAACGGAGCTCGTTTGGTTCCCCCAGCGGCTATAGGGCCGGGCGAGGGTGCCCCGGGGCCCAATTTTTGTACGCGAACTTTCCGGCGGGAAAAAATTGGAAAACGGACCCAAGTGTTCAGAACGATGAGAAAAAGACATGCGTGCAGACTGTTTTAGGAACAGAGCTCGTTTGATGCCCCAAATCGGATCCGATGAGGGTGCCTCGGGGCCCAATTTTTGTGCGCGAACATTCCGGCAGACGAAAATTTGAAAACGAACCCATGGGTTCAGAACGATGTGAAAAAGTTGTGCGCGTAGACGGTTTTGGGTAGGAGCTCGTTTGGTTTCCCAAACGGCTATCGGACCCGACGGGGGTGCCTTAGGGCGTAATTTTTGTGCGTGAACTTTCCGGCGGGCGAAATTTTGAAAACGGACCCTGGGATTCAGAACAATGAGAAAAAGTCGTGCGCAAAGATAGTTTTAGGAACGGAGCTCGTTTGGTGCCCCAAACGGCTATCGGGCCCTCCAGGGGTGCTTTGGGGCCCAATTTTTGTGCGTGAACTTTCCGGCGGGCGAAAATTTGAAAACAGACCCAAGGGTTTAGAACGATGAGAAAAAGTTGTGCGTGCAGGCAGTTTTGGGAATGAAGCTTGTTTGATACCCCAAACGGTTATCGGGTCCAGTGGGGTGCCCCAGGGCCCAATTTTTGTACGCAAACTTTCCGACGGGCAAAAATTTGAAAATGAACCCAGGGGCTCGGAACGATGAGAAAAATTCGTGCGCACAAACGAGCTCATTTGGTTCCTCAAACGGCTATCGGGCCCGACGGGGGTGCCCAGGGCCCAATTTTTATGCACGAACTTTCCGGCCGACAAAAATTTGAAAACGGACCCAGGGGTTCAGATCGATGAGAAAAAGTTGTGCGTGGAGACGGTTTTGGGAACGGAGCTCGTTTGGTACCCCAAACGGCTATCGGGCCTGGCAAGGGTGCCTTGGGGCCCAATTTTTGTGTGCGAACTTTCGGGCTGGCGAAAATTTGAAAACGGACCTAGGGGTTCAGAACGATGAGAAAAAGCCATGCGCACAAATGGTTTTGGGAACGAAGCTCGTTTGGTGCCCCAAACGGCTATCGGGCCCGGTGGGGGTGCCCCGAGGCCCAATTTTTGTGCGCGAACTTTTCAGTGGGATGTGTAAATAGCAGATAGAACTTATTCCTAAGTTTATTCTCTTTCTTATTCGATCCAATCTGACTCTCCCAAGTTGAGATTGGTCTTTAGACTACTCTCCCAAGTATGTCCAAGTGATGAATGATGCACTCATAAGACAAGATGATCACATAAAGCATGGTTGAACATAAGATTATTCCTATCTATAGGAACACTGCTTACTTTACTGAGTGAGTTGTACTACTTACCCTCTCGGGCAGTTAGTCGCCACTGATCATCTCATAGACAAGTGTTGCTACAGCCTCACACTAAGCAAAGAGAATTTACTCACTATACTCGCGCAACGCACACCTCTCGATGGTTTGTACATGCTTCATATGTCTATGCCGCATAATTGAGTATGCGATACTCTCGCAATCTTACTTAATTCGTTGCAATGAAAGTAAGGGATGATAAAGAAGAAGTTAATGAAGATGGAGTCCAAGGAAATAAAGAGATGCATTGATTACAAAATGTATTAATATCTTAAGCCAAAATGTAATA